>NC_087167.1:915000-1010000 GCF_035594125.1 Scylla paramamosain | reverse complement strand
TGCTGTTGTTGTTGCTGTTGTAGCTCCAGCTGCTGCTGTTGCTGCTGTTGTGAAACCAGTAATAGTGATGGTATATTTATACAAGGAGAAGGAAGAGAAAAGGAAAAAGAGAAGAGAGCGGAAGAGGAAGCAGGAGCAGCAACAAGAGGAATTATGTACATGTATGTAGTACATGCTTATATACCATTTTGTGATCAGTAACCGTCATGGTAATCGGCGCCTGCGCATGTCTCAGGCACTCGAGACAACAGTGCCCTGCCAGGCACATTGCCACCATTCTGCTTCACGCGACTCTTGGGAGATGATGGAGGCCTGTGGGTCTTAAGTTAGCCTAATGTAAGTGGTTTCTTTTTTTCCTTACTTTCCAGGTGATGTTGCTTTACGTGCTCTCATGACGTCATGCAGTCTTCCTTTGCCGCCATGATGTGGGCCTCACGCCTTCCTCCACCAGCCATCACCAGCACATCCTCCCTTGGTGCAGCCGTGAAATCCTTTACTCCTGTCAGAAGACGTTTGAAGCGCTCCATGCCAATACTTGGGTGACGCCTGTCAGCCTGCCCTCTCTACTCTCTTGCCTCCTCACCATCAGGAATGGCGGCTCGGCGGAACCGCGTCGGCGCCGCCTGATAGGAGTGCCGGCGGCCGGGACACAGATGTCCCTTCTCACGGCGCTGGACACGCGATGCACGAATAATTTCGACCAAATAGCGAATGGCCACAAAAATCGCATTGGGCTGACAGCATCAACAAGAATAAAAACTGGCCTGTATTTCGCGCATCATTGTTGGGCACGTGAATGACAAGGGGACGGTGTATCGGAAGGGTGGCGGGGAGGAACTCCCGTGCAGGGCGTGGGGGGGGCTAGGGGCCGCCTCGAAAGGGTCCTGTGTCATGAGGTAGCGGCGGCCCCGAATTCTGCCTTTCTAAATAAGTCTCGACACCCGATCTAATTAACTGGTGGTCGCTTCCTGCCGGCACCGGGGGCGACGGCGGCACTATCAGCCCTCCGCTACCGCCGCCTGACACGCCCAATTGTCAGCAATGACAGGCGGCCCGGTTCCCCCCGCCCCCTCCCCTGATAACTCACGCCTCCGCCACATAATTTCCACTAAATGATTCATTAACTGTTTTGGCAAGTTGGTGAGGCTTTCTCGCTGCAGCTGCAGATAATTTGTTGCTGCATCGGTCTGGCGCCCAGAGGACAGAACTTCGAGGGAAAGAAGGCCATGTCCGCAGCCACAGCACCTCGCTATGCTCCTGCCTACCACCATTGAACAAAACACTCCTGGCGCAAAAGTTACTAGGTCAACCAGGCGAGTGTTTGAAAGGGGACGGCCAGATGGCAGCCACATTACGAACAGAATCATTACAGCAAGTAACAACGGCAGTGAAAGTTAGATCAGCAACAAGACGACAGTGATTGTGGCGCCGATAGTGACGTCATGGGTGTTGACGGGAAGGGAGAGAAGCTGATAGTGTGTGTGTGTGTGTGTGTGTGTGTGTGTGGGACTGGCGATAAGGGCTGTATGCGGGATCAATAAATATATGACGAGGCAGCTGAGGGATGAAGCAACTAAATGTCGGTAGTGACGGCAAGGGTGGTGGCGTCAGCGGCGGCAAGAAGGCGGCAGGGCGAGTCACTCATCGAGGAAGCCTGCAGGGTGGTATTCAGTAGCTGATGACGTCAAGGAAATTGAAATGGGACTGATAAAAAAATGAGAGAAGGAGGAGGAGGAGGGAATAGTAGTAGTGGTGGTGGTGGTGGTGGTGAAAAAAAAAAAAAAAAAAGAGTAGGAGGGAGAGGAGGAGGAAGAGGAAGAGGAGGAGGAGTGTGGGGATGAAATGATGAGATGGAAGGAAAATAGTTACAGGTTTAGAGAGAGAGAGAGAGAGAGAGAGAGAGAGAGAGAGAGAGAGAGAGAGAGAGAGAGAGAGAGAGAGAGAGAGAGAGAGGAATGTTTTCTTGGTATTACTGTGAATGCTGTGACCAAAGAGGGTTGAAGAGCAAAGAAGAAACTTGAACGCTGTGAGGGGAAGGGAGGGCGCTTATCAGTCTAGGGGGAGAGGGGGAGAGAGAGAGAGAGAGAGAGTGAGAGAGGGACAAGAGAGGCTGTGAGGGTGATAGGGAGGGAGGGAGAGGGAGAGAGAGAGAGAGAGAGAGAGAGAGAGAGAGAGAGAGAAGGGGAGGGCGGTCCTAAGAGATAATTTCAGGTAACGTCGGCACTATCTCACTTCTGACGGCGATCGATAAACATTTTGAAGGGTGAGATGACGTGCACACACACACACACACACACACACACACACACACACACACACACACACACACACGTTTCCTTTCAAATACTGTAAGTTTTCTCCTTCCTATTACGAAGCTTGTCGGTGTATTCGTCATTCAGCGAGTCCCATAAGTTGATGTACTGGTTAACAATATTATTACGCATCAGGAACATCTCCATCACCTTAATAAGACTGTAATGGTAAATAATGAACATCTTTCAACTCATTCTATTACCAGAACGTAAGAGCATAAGATACCGAAGGGACCCTGCAAGACGTTATCAGCCCTACATGTGGCAGTCCTTTCCACCAAGAAGAAGAAGAAGAAGAAGAAATATTATACGAACACAAGGAAAGCTGCAAAAAGCTACTTCACACATAATTCTCGTCTCCTTGTTACCATGCTTTTACAATCCAATGCTGCTTTACCAGGCATTTTTCTGTTAGCTAGATTTCAATAATTGCCATTTCATTTTATGCATGTAATTTTTTTTTTTATTCTTACTTTCATTTTATTTTATTTTCCTTTTTTTTTTTTGTAAATGTCTAAACTATTTACTTACAACTCGATCTGCCTTTTCTGCTTTTCTTTAATCAATGACATTTTTATTTATTTTTTTTTTTCAATTTATTTTTTTCAATTTTCAGACCCAGATATCTTACGGAATCTAAAGATAAGTGAATAATGCAAATAACGCTGTAATACATCTAATGAAACAGCACCAGCAGCATTATTAGTAGTGGTAATTCAGTAAAACATCTATTCCTTCCTATGGTCATTTTGTCAGCATTAAACCATTCTTTTATTTATGCATTCTCTGCCATTAAACATGGAGAATATGTACGTAAAAAAGCACATATACTAAAAGAAAGCTAACACATTTTCATAGAATCTCGTAAATCTTGAAGTTCATCTAGAGAATTTAAAACAATCGGGAGTAAGCAGTGCGCCAGGTTGTGTATGTGTGTGTGTGTGTGTGTGTGTGTGTGTGATAGCTTCGGACGTGTGCCTTGGAGAGCCATCGAGTGTACCGAGATCCTCATCTGATAGAAGAGGAAGGAGAGAAGACAGTGGAAGAAAGATGAAAGGTAATGTAATGAGTGGTGGTGTTTTAGGGAAGCAGGTAACCATTACTCCGTTTCATCAAATGTATCAGTAATTTTTGCCAGCCGAGATCACTTGAACATGGTAACCCTGCCTCTGACTGATCCTCTCGCTCGCTGATTGGTATTGGTATTTCCGTCTTGTTTTGAAACGTACAGCAAACTAACATTTTGCATCTACCAGACACGTCTTCTAATTGTAAGACGCGACGTTGCTCTTACCTGGATAATTTGCCATTTTAGAAATGAAGCAATGGTTTTGATAAAAATATAATGTTAATTTGCTGGACGCATTAAAACGATACTAAAATAAACAGAACGATCAGCGATTAAAAAGTATCAATCAGTGGTAGTGTTATCATGCCGCAAATTACTATGAGACTTGGTGAAACAGTAGAGCGAATGGTTATTAGGCTAATGTGACCAGATTTTTTGGAGTTAAAGCGGGACATTATATATATATATATATATATATATATATATATATATATATATATATATATATATATATATATATATATATATATATATATATATATATATATATATATATATATATATATATATATATATATATATATATATATATATAAATACACACATACACAACTCTGAATTCCCTGCGTAAACTGAGTGTAATGACTTCAGCTTGCTTGCAATACGTATATGAGACGAGTTAGAAAGAAATAAAACTCAAACGATATTATATGTGATTTTTAGATAGTCATCGCGTAACACTTACTGATAACTTGCTAGAGTCGACGGGAACCAGGACAACCTGCCTCACCATTCTCTCTCTCTCTCTCTCTCTCTCTCTCTCTCTCTCTCTCTCTCTCTCTCTCTCTCTCTCTCCACACACACACACTACAAAGTTCATAAACAGCTAATGAAATAGTAAAGTTTGATAAGATAATCAGTTTTGCATCTGAAGTGGGACGACCACGAAAGAGTGGGACAAACATTAAAAAAACTGAGACATTTTGCTACAAGCGGGACTCAGGTCACCTTATATTAGACTGAGGCTGTAATTTACATACGATAAAAAAAATAAAAAAAACATTAGCTTACCATATGTGCTGTAGATTTAGTGAGCTGATAATGTACCAGACTTTCACATCGTCAGAATTTCATGGAATACTATCAGTAGCTTTGCTTGGGTGTGTCCAACAGATCTACGTTGTCATATTATAGTTATTATAGTTATATTCTGTTATTTTTGGCACACCATCTGGATGAATGATATTATTGCTGATCAGCCAAACAACACAGGGTATCGTCACTATGGTGGTCGGACATTTCGGATCAGTGTCGAGGCACGGAGTGGAATATGAATGACGAACCAGGGCCAACTACACGATGACTCGCGCAGCGTTGTTTCGGAGCACGGCACCGCGGTTGCTTCCCCAAATCTGACCGTGTAGACAAAAAGAAGACTGCCCTTCAGCAATTCATTCCTCAGCAACATGGTTGGTTCCCATATCTTAACGATGATCCAAAAAAATGCATGATCGTCATATGAGTCGACTGATCTGAAGACAGGTACTTAGATTAAGTTCTCGCGCGTTAGTGTTCAGAAAGTTTAGGTGGTTTGGTGTTTGCTCTACACGGTCAGTTTTGAGGAACTGTTCCGGTGTCTTGCTCCGAAACCAAGCTGCGAGACAGACCGTTAGGACTAGCCCTTACGTTATTAAGAAAGTGGGATACATTATGTTAGAACGAAGTTTGTTATACGATCTTACGCTGGATTATTTTGACAATCTCGTAAATGAAATTTCTAAGCAAGACTTCCAATTATATCGTCATGATTAAGAGCAGTTTAAGAGAAAAGACATAACCAGTCAGTGAAGTTAGAATATCTTTTTCCCCTACACTGCTGAAAATAAGTCGAGAATGTAAGATCTTGGGTGTAAATGATAAGTTTCATTTTTATTGTTAGAAGTAAGGCAGTGAAGTCTAAATCTTCGTTGCAACGCACGATAGCTTGACCATCATGCAGCCTTACCCACCACACCAAAGCAGTTAACAATACTTACGTGGTGTTTGCTGGATCAATAATTCTAGAAATATATATATTTTTATAGTCCACAAAAAAGTACAACATTGGAAACCAGTTATTACAATAATAGCCAACATTTGTATCATGAATTGTTTATGAGATGGAGCATCGAGTGCACTTTCCCAGATTTGTTGGGTTTACCCGAGGAGAACTATAATTTTTCACTTCCTATGAGACAAACTGTTGTTTTGATGGAAGTGAAGTGCAGATATTTTGTTTTCCTTCTTCGCTGCATAGTAAGTAAAAGTAAACATCAAGATATAGTGATGTTTTTGCTCAAAGGATGTGATAATCTTATTTGGTCAATTGATGGTCTTTGATTCTGGTCAAACATTTGATGTTCAGTAGTTACATTGATTGGTTTGAAATGTGATGGTTCAAGCTGGTGCCCAGAAACCGAAGTGCCACGGCTTCTTTGTATTAGATATGCTTCAGTATTATTGTAATGGCAAGGGGCATCAGTGTAACGACTGTATAAAACTTCTTGGGTACAACGTTTGCTCTCCGCAAATCTATCAGGTATACTCTTCAAAGATTAATGGCTTTTCTCAAAAATTGTACTCTAGATAGACGCCGGGTGGCTACTGACAAGCTGCGTGGCATCTCGTCATGGGAAGCCTTGAAATTTCTCCTTTTTATTTCTATGAGATAAATTCGTTTCTCATTGATCTCTTTAGTTAGCTTACACATGGGGACAGTTGCCTGTGAAGATTGTTATTATTATTATTATTATTATTATTATTATTATTATTATTATTATTATTATTATTATTATTAAGTATCGAACTATTAGAAAATAAGTTGAATTAGTATATTCTGAGGTGTTACGCTTTCATGAAGTTCCAATATCAGATACTTCTGTCATTCTTTCACTCCATTTTACTCCTCACTCAAAGCTGTCCCTCGCCCACCAGCGCACGAAGGAAGCTTCATCCTGTGTGCATTCAAAAGAAGAATAGTAAACCAGTATGCCAACCCATGCCAGCTGGCGTTATTAGATGGTCTAATCATGGTCTGAAGTCGAGTAACTTCTACACTCGCCCACTGTGTTTCGCCCTGTTTCTCAGTCTTAAGTCCTTCGTTCTACTGACAGTTACAAAACTTGACAACTGACAGATTAGAGGACATAACTTTATACACTGAGAGAAAACGGTAAACACAGAGGACGTGAGTGCTGAAAGTTACTCGATTTCTGCCCGTAACTGAACTATCAATTGGGTTAATCAGAACAATTATTATTATCAGGTGGGACGGTTGCTGTGTGATTTGTAAAGTTTAGTGAACGTGAACAACCATCCTCCGTGTTTCCCTGTCCCTCCCGTCCCACCTTTCTTTTCCTCCCTCCCGCCCTCCCCTCATCTGTATGTTATGTATGAGTATCTTCCATCCCTCTGCCTTCTGGCTGCGGCGACACAGTCATGTCTGCTGGTCGGCTACAAAGAGCAATTGTACAAAGGCGGGGCGCTGTACCGTGGGCCGTGTGACCCGCCAGGATGTGTGCGGCGCTCCGGCCTGCCACCCAAGCCATCATAACCCCCTGCAGGCACGGTGTGTGTGTGTGTGTGTGTGTGTGTAAAGTGAGAAGAGGACATCTCAGGAGCCAACATCAGCCGTCAGTCCAACTTAGCTAAGCATCACATCAAGGGGAAGAAATAAAGGCCATCGTGAGGAGTTAGGAGTGATTGTGGTGGTGAGGGTGATGCTGATGGTGGTGGTGGTGGTGGAAAAGGTAGGAGTAATAGACTGATGCAGATTTATATATTTGTGCTCTCAAAAGTATACCGTGATGTGTGTGTGTGTGTGTGTGTTTGTATAGTTGTAACAAGTTACTCATGCATAACACTCTCTCTCTCTCTCTCTCTCTCTCTCTCTCTCTCTCTCTCTCTCTCTCTCTCTCTCTCTCTCTCTCTCTCTCTCTCTCTCTCTCTCTCACACACTAAGATTATAAGGGAAGACACAGGAGCCCAGTAGGCCTACACGCAGCAGTCCCAATATAAAAAAGCACATTTACTTGTATCCACCGATCATCTCGATTCACAAAATTAACTAATCATCTTTCCAAGCCTCCCACTGATTCGACACTAACAACCTCATTACTGAGTCCCCACTGATTCGGCACTAACAACCTCATTACTGAGTCCCCACTGATTCGGCACTAACAACCTCATTACTGAGTCCCCACTGATTCGGCACTAACAACCTCATTACTGAGTCCCCACTGATTCGGCACTAACAACCTCATTACTGAGTCCCCACTGATTCGACACTAACAACCTCATTACTGAGTCCCCACTGATTCGGCACTAACAACCTCACTACTGAGTCAGTCTCATACTTTCACCAATATGAGAATTTCGTACTGCTTCCTTTCAACTTCATCAAGCTTGAACACGGTACCTTTTGTCCCAGCCTAACTTAAGTAACTCTAAAGCTTTAATGTGTAAGTTGTACATGTACATAGTGTCCAGTCCAATGTGGTGTGTCTCGTTAGTGTCATGCAGTATTTAACCGGAGTCACGGATTGGCCAGGGAGCTGAAGTAGCCCGGTGCACTGATCGCCCTTATGCAGCACTCAAGGCAGAAGTGATGAGCATACAAGCACAATGACTGGCAACAAGCTTCGTTAGTGGGCAGCACACACACACATGCACACACACACACACACACACACACACAGCATTCCTCCACCACACACTTCTTCTCTCCTTCTCCCATTTCATCCATTCTCCACGATCTATGTTAGTCTGAGCGTCGCACATGTTATAAGCACGAGGAGCACCCTAGGCACCCGAGCAACACCCCTCCTACAGTATGCCAGGCGAGGTAGTGGCGGCGATGGTGGCGGTAGCGGTGGTGGTGGTGGTAGCAATCGAGGTAGCGTGCTGGGGGGCGGGTACCAGGCGTGCTAGAACCATCATTAGCGGCGCGCAGGTGACGACAGGTATCCCGCTACCGCCACCTCACCTGCCCCGGCAACACGGTAATTACACTCTAAAACGGGATGGCAGTCGTCCTCTGGTTATCCCGACGCACATTAACCCACTAATAAAACTTTCTTCGGCACGAGGGCCATATCGGTGGAGACGCGGATAACAGCAGGCAACCGCGCACTGTTTATATTGGAGAGGCAAGGCGTGGGCAGCCTGGGGGAGGCGGAGAGGAGGCGTGGGGGAAGACTATACATTTCAGTACACTTGCTTATCATAAAAAGAGAAGCTGCAATCGTTCAATTTAGCAGCGGACGTCCTCTCACCCCACCGCCTGATTGAGGTGTGCGCTTCCCTCTCGGCGCGGCCACGGGTTATATTCAGGGCCCGGCTTGTGTTACGTATTGATAGGTGCAAATACTGTATTCGTCTGAGGCGTGTCGAGCGAAAAGTGATATTCCTTCTGTTGTTTTTTCCTTGCTTTCTACACTTAAGTCTTTCAAAACATGCAGGATTTCTTGTCCCTTCTCCTTCTTTTCTTCTTCTTCTTCTTCTTCTTTCTCTTCCTTCTTTTTCTTTTTTTCTTTTTTCTTCTTTTTCTTTTTTTTCTTCTTTTTCTTTTTCTTCTTTTTTCTTTTTCTTCTTTCTTCTTATTATTATTATTCTCTCTCTCTCTCTCTCTCTCCACATCTACCCCCCACAAAGTAATCCCTGCCGAAACTGTATCGTACCAGTCACGGCGTTCACTCCTAAGCGTTCCCGATCCCGCTGCAAACAAGCCCCAGTACAGTTGAGTGGTCCGCACCCTTCCTTCCTCCGTGGTGCTCGTGTCTCTACCAGTGTGCCCCTCTCCGCACCTGACACGCCCAGCAAACGTCTCAGCCCCGCTTCTTACCCGCCGCCTGCCGAGACCACACCACGCTCTGCCCTGGCCGTCGTTACGCCTCCATTCGCCCACGTGTCGTAACGCTCGATTCTAATGCCGGTTTTTTGTCCTGTGTGGGTGATTTGCGGAGCTCTTCGCCAGCGAGCATGAAGGGGCGGCTCCTCTGTCGTCCTGAAAGGTTTGTTTGCGGACTTTTCTTTTTCAATTTCCTGTTCTTATTTTGCCGGTAAGAACAGAACCTCTCATGATGACTTGTGGAAATCGTGGAGCACTCAGTGATTCATAATTGAACGTCTGTGAAGTATTGTTCTAATATGTTCAACAGGGAGAGGAGTCTCAAAGAATGTGTGGTTACCAGTTTATTTGATATCTGGTTACTTTCTGTGGATGGATGGTGAGTGGGTGGGCGGCTGTGTGTTGGGGGTAGTAGGGGGCTGATGTGAGTGTGCGTGTGTGCGAGTGGAGATAGGTATGTGTGTGTGTGTCCCACAGTACATGGGACAGCATGCTCCAAGATAAAAGGAAGATATAGAAAAGAGAACTAATTATATTGAGAGATAGTGTTTTACTACCACTCAAACAATCCTTGTGTACCTTTCCTTGTGTATTCATTTCGCGCATTAGCACCAGATAACAATTCCATGATAACTTTTTTAGGTCATTATTCTGCTTGCATTACCATTTCTTACCATTACAATAAAACTCCCCTCCAACATTCACACATTCTAACTACTCTAGTCGTTAACTCTATCCTACATCTCCTAATCAAATAGATGATTGTGTGTGTGTGTGTGTGTGTGTGTGTGTGTGTGTGTGTTTCATGCATTGCGGAAACCAGCCAAGGAGAGAAAGAAAGAAGGGCTTGTTTCCAGGGATGATGCCAAAAGAAGACACAAATAATAGATGCAAAAAGAGGACAATTCAGGCCAAGTACTATACATTATCATAGAAGACACAATATTGATGGTTAGCTTGTATTATTCTATTATTCTTACTATTCTCCATCACACACACACACACACACACACACACACACATACACACACACTGTAATTGGCTTCCTGACACTCAATGATGCTTGAGAGGAAGGAGCAGTTTCCCCTCCATTAGTGTACTAAGGAGTCCCAACAAGTGTGTGTGTGTGTGTGTGTGTGTGTAGGTAGGTAGGTAGGTAGGTAGGTAGGGAGAGTCGATGATTATTGATCTGCGAACGCCTCTGCACTTCTGAGTTTATTTAACAGTATTTTTTTTTTTTCAGGATGGTTGGGCTAACTTAATGATTTTTAACTCTCTCTCTCTCTCTCTCTCTCTCTCTCTCTCTCTCTCTCTCTCTCTCTCTCTCTCTCTCTCTCTCTCTCTCTCTCTCTCTGTAGTGTGTGTGTGTCTGTGTGTGTGTGTGATTGAGAATAGTAAGAATAATAGAGCTGGAATATTTGGTGCTGTAAATTTTTATATACATATTGTCACCATCAGACAGGAAATCAATTACTATACCATTATTAAAAATATAAACCAACAAATATACAAGATGAATAATTAACAGGTAAAAAAAAAGGTAGGGGTGGGAGGGGCGTTGAGTTGATATCGAAACACCAGATTATCTTAAATGGATCATCTCTACCGTGTTGTGTGCCTTACTCAGTCACTTGGCCGACCACTTATAAAGTTGTTTCGAGGCTGCTTCTCGACTTCTTTTAACAGATGCTAGTGAAATTTATCGGATTCTGTTGATAGTTTAACAAGGAATCCGCACAATTTTAAGAAAAACACCCGTAAGCAGCAAATTCACTTTTTTTTATGTGCAACAAATTTACTTCTATCTTTTATCAGACCCTTCTTGATATGCAAGTTACCGTATTTTATTGGAGAATGGTACCTTGCAATTAAATAAGGGTTTTTGGCAGAAACAACATCAGTTCGCTGCAGCTTTCAGAACAGGACAGGAATATGTAAACCAATCAGCAAGTTAGAGCAGCTGTCAGTGGCTCAGTGGCAGTGTTACCATGTCCGCGTGTCCTCAGGAGGCAAGGATTACAGTGGGAGTTAGTGAAATACAGTAAAATAAATAAACATATAGAACTATAAACAAGAAGGGCGAAACCCCCGTCAGCGAGGGACACGGCAGGTAGTGTTGTACAGCAAATAGAACAGACAGGAGCAGAGAACCCTGTCCCTGCATCTGAGAAAGAGACGGGGATGAAGACAAGGGAAAAGACAATAAAGACAGAAGAATTGGAGTATGTGCATGTGCCCGGGAAAGACAGGGGACGAGTGAAGAAGACAGGATGTTGTAGAGGAAAGACACAGTAGACAGGAAAAGGAGACATCCCCGTCCATGAGGCTACGAAGAGACAGGGCGATGTAAGAAGAAAAGAAAGATAGAAAAGACAGGAAAAAGAGACACGGGAAAGAAGTGGAGAGCAAAAAAGGAGAGAGAAACGAGACGTGAACCCTGTCAATGTACCTGGGACAGCGACAAGAAGCAGGGCAAAGAAATGCAGAGTGGCAGAGGAAAAGGACAAGAAGACGAGCCTGAAAGAGAGTCAGGAACGAAACAAACACGAACAGGGAAAACAGGAGAAAGAGCAATCCTGTCAGTAAGGCTACAGGAGACAGGAGCAGGGCAGGCAGAGTGATCTAGCGGCAAGGGCAGGGAGGCAGAGGAGCACAAGGGCGGGCAGTGAGGGAGGTGCGGCAAGAAACAGGAAAGACAGAAGAAAGAACAGTTCTGTCAGTAAGGCTGCAAGGGACAGGAGCAGGGCAGGCAGAGTGCTACAGAGGCAAGGACAGGGAGGCAGAGGACCACATAGGAAGAACACATGGGCGGGGAGTGAAGCAGCTGTGGCAACGTTCTCAAGGAAGCGGAAAAATCTCAAGACGTGACTTCGTGCCCCCCAACGCTTCACGCCTCCCCCGCCGCCTGCCACCTCACGTTCACCTGCCGTCCACCCAGCGTCCACACCAGATCATCTCGTTATCCCACTGCTGCTTCTCCCATTCTCTACGTATTTCTATATATATATTTTGTTTGTATAGGCATAAATAAAGCGAGATTATTGCTGGATTATCTTTTTATCAAGTTTTTTTATTTTTTTATTGTAATTTTGCTGCCTGAGGATTTGTTGTTAATGATAGTGGTGGTGGTGGTGGTGGTGGTGTTTGTGATGGTGGTGCAGAGATTAATTAAATTGCAAGTGTATTTTTTTTTCCCCTTGTTCTTGTTCTTGTTCTTTGTTGTTGTTGTTTTTCTTCATCATCTTCATTTTCTTTCTTCTTCTTCTTCTTCTTCTTCTCCTTCATGTTCCTCATTATTATTATTATTATCATTATTATCATCATCATCATCATCATCATCATCATCATCACTATCATCACAAACCACCAACACCACCACCACCACCAGCAACAACAACAACAACAACAACAACAACAACAACAACAACAACAAACACATCACTTACCTGATTACACCATTACGTCTATTACCTCATAACCACTTAAACCTAACCCTCTATTTACGTATATCCCCTAACAGCACCGTGGACAGTCCGTTTGGTAAGTGGTTAACAAAGAATGGTGATGATCGTGATGGGTGGTGACGGGGCGGTGCGAGGGCGGTGAAGACGGATGATTGGTGGTGATAGGGACGTTGAAGAATGATGGACGGTGCTTGGGGAGGGTGATGCGTGGTGACGGGCGGGTGATGGGGGAGTGATGGTTGGTAATGTGGGTGAGAGGTGGTGATTAGGTGAGTGCTTGAGGCTGTGTAAGTATTGCTCGCTTCAAAGAAGGAGGAGGAGGAGGAGGAGGAGGTGGTGGTGGTGGTGGTAGTGGTGGTGGAAAAGCGGAACAGGACGAGGAGGAGGAGGAGGAGGAGGAGGAAGAATTGAGAAGAAGAAAAAAGAAAAGGAAAGAGGTAAAAGAGAAAAGAAAAAAACAACAATAACATCAACAGCAACAGGGGAGGTACAGGAGGAGGAGGAGGAAGAGGAGAAGCAGGAGGAGGAGGAGGAGGAAGAGAGCGAGGAAATAGATGAAACCAGCAGCAGCAGCAGATGCAGCAGGATTAGTAATAGTGGTGGCGGTGGTGGTGGTGTTGGTGGTAGGAAGACAAGGACGGAATTTTTAACGGCTGGGGTTGAGACAGCGGATCAACAACAGTGGCCTCAAATAAGGGCCGGACGAGGAGGCGGGGATGGCATGGCCTACAAAAGAAACGCAAAATGGGAGACGAGGGCACAGAGTGAAAAAGAGGACGTAGAGAGGAAGACAAGAGGACAGCAAGCTTCACGGGATTCACCACCTCTACCTCTCCCACCTGATCCCACCTGATCCCTCTACCCAGTCTGCCTCTTGCGCTGCCACTCCTCACCTGCTCTGACAGATGTAAACAGTGACGGTGCACACTCCCCCCTCCCGGCACGCCACTTCTCCCGTCAGCCGCGCCACCCGCTCCATGTGCAGTATTATGAATGTAGTGCACCGTATTGCAGAGGCATCTTCTTTCTGTCGAGCATTTAGCCCCTCGTCTATTTCGCACACGCTGAGGTCAGCGACAGAGCCCGAGGGAGTTATGATCACATTTCAGCCCAGAGTCACATCAGTAACATCACCAGCAGCATCACCGCCTCCGCTTGGTGGGCCGCGGGGGCCTCCCTCTCTACGACCACAGCCTGTACACCTTTCCTTCCCTGCTACCATCCCTCACCCTTCCTTCACCCTTCGCCTCCATATGTTTTTACTTCCTTCACCCGCATGCCTCACTCCTTAATTCCTTCCCTAGCTTTTTCCTTTCAACATCCGCTGCTTCCTCACCCTTGAGTTGTAAGTAGACCATTCGCTGTGGCCGTCACGCGTCACGGACAGGGCAGCGTGGGGTGGAAAGGATGAAGTGTAATGCCGACAGTGACGCCACCATCACCAAATCCCCACACTGAAGGCCCCACCCAGCCTGCCTCACACCCCAAACTCTACTGCAAAATTTTAGGAAGCAGAGTATTATGCAGTTGCATCAGGGTGGCTCGAGACTCGCTGGGGAGCCTCGCTGTGAGGAATAAAAGTAGGCGCTCGTGGTGGCAACGGCTGGCGCTGTACACCCTTCACCGCGCGATGGACGGCACCTCCTCCGCTAACCACTACCATTTCTAGCGACTCCACCGACTGTGCCCTCGCAAATTGTGTTTCGTCAGGTACTCAAGACAGCATAGGATATATTACGACCTGCAGTGTAGGCGGTAGGTAGCGGGTATGTCGCCGCGGCGCACACGGCTTCTATTATCGGGGGGACGCGGGAAGGCAGGTCGGGGAGCCAGGTCGCAATGCAGGTAATCGGACGCCGAGGGATATTCGACCAATCCCGTGGCTGGACCATAACTCATCTCGACATTTGACTCGCGGGGTGAGAGTAACACACCGGGTGCAGGTGAGAGGGCGACTAATGAGTGTGTCTGACCCCTTCCGTTCACTTCATCGGTGTCCCACAGCCTCCTCAGTCCCGCGGCCACACACTCGGGCCGCGCCTCTGCTTTTCCAGGGCGCTCCAGTAGGCAACAGCGAGTATCATTTGTGCGCACAGGAAAAAAAACTGATTTGAATTGGATAATTATGACAAATTATACGGTGCGGTAGGATATTGCCAGCTGTTAATTGGGTTAGCATTCCTGAAGAGGGCAGCCCCTGGCCAGCCTCCTCCTGCTCTTCTTCCTCCAACCATTACTACACACTACTGCTTCTCTTGCTGCAGCTGCTGTTGTGGCTGCTGCTGCTGCTGCTGCTGCTGTTATGATTACTGCTGCTGCTGCGACGCTTCTTGGTATTGCATGTTGTGTTGTTGTTGTCAGTGCTGATGCTGGTAGTGATGTTGCTGCAGGTTGTTGTTGTTGTTGTTGTTGTTGTTAATGGTGGTGGTGGTGGTGGTGCTGTTAGTGTTGTTGTTGTTGGTGGTGGTAGTGATGGTGGTGCTGTTGGTGCTGTTGCTGTTTTTGTTGCTGTTGTTGTTGTTGGTGGTGGTGGTGGTGGTGGTGCTGCTGCTGCTAATGTTTTATATTGTTGGTGCTGTTCCTGGTAATGCAGCTGTACAATTAGTTATTTTAATGGTTCTTTTTAATGGTACTATTGATATTATTATTGTCTCTAACCTTCTAGCACTTACTACTGTTCTTTTCATCCTATGTTTAAGCCACAGCGGTATTTGATAAAGTTCCACGTCTACTGTGCACCGCTTCAGTCGTCTCTTTTATATCCCTCTTACGGATTTTTTTCCCTCCTGCTTTTTATTGAAACGATAAAATAATGTATCAATTCCATTTTTCCCCTCGTTTTCTTTCCTGTCGATCTCCCTTTCCCTGTCACTTTCCCCTTCCACTCCACCCTGTTCTCTTCTGTTTTCCTTATCCCCTCTACTCATCAAGTTGAAAATATATTAAAGTTCCGGAGATTGAAACTGACGATGCAGTAGCCAGGTTCCCCTCCATTATGTAAGAGAGAGAGGGAGAGGGGGGGAATTTTGGTAGTGATCACGAGAGAGAGAGAGAGAGAGAGAGAGAGAGAGAGAGAGAGAGAGAGAGAGAGAGAGAGAGAGAGAGAATTTTGGTAGTAATCACGAGAGGGAACGGTGGATGGGGAGGAGCCGTTCTCTCTTACTATCGTACATTTCTTGATTTAGTTTAGATAATGAAGCGTAGGGACAAAACGTCAGCTGGTGTTTGTTTAATTGTTCTTCAGTGTTTTGTTTATGTAGTAATTCAGTCCTTTTGAGATTACTTATGCCGAAAGCTTTTGTAGTCACAATTAAATACTACACTTAAAGAATACAATACAGTTTTACTTAAGTTTGTGGGAGACTTAAACCGCTGTGGTGTTGACGTTTGTTCACCAACTGAGGATAAGCAACATTTTTATTTGCATCTAGTGGTGGTGTGGCGCTGTGAGTGTCTGAAGGTGCTGCGGATTGTTCAGAGGTGCTGGCAGTAATGGCGAGGCCCATGATAAGACGCTGGTCGATATTCACTAACGTCTGGATGTCTTATGTTAATAAATTAGTAACCTATGCTTTTATTTTTTTTATTTTTTCCGTGTTTTATCCCCTTCGGTTCTGTATTATCATTACATTTAGTTATTTGCATTACTATTAATTGGTAGATGATTTTTGGCTGTTATATTTTCTGTACATGATAATTTATAGTGGACGAGTTTTTTTTTTTTTTTTTTATCTCTAAAGAACCTAACAAAGTGATTAATTAAAGATTACTGAGCTTTTCAAGAGTGTTTTCGTGATTTGTTTAAGATTGTTTTTCACTTTTGTGCCTTGTTATCGCTATGCTAGGTATATCTTTGTAGGTATGTTTTACAAGGAATCAGCCACGTGTAGGCCTGCTGGCTCTTTGCAGCTTCCCTTTTGTCCTTACGTGTTAAAACAGCATTACAGTATGTCTAAGTATTGTCCTAGTTTTATCATTATCTTGGATTTAGAATACTTGTCGCGTTTTATGTTTTTATTGTAGTTTTTAGTGAAATCCCCCCATTCAGGAGTCGTCAAATGCTATCTGGTTTAGTAGACTGGAATGGAAGGATGAAAAAGAGGTATTCTGAAACGCCTTGTTCCTCCATGAGTACATTTTGAAAGACCACAGAGAAAATTATCCTGGTTTTTACTTTTGATGATTCTTCATGGGTGGAGTTTACCTGAGTGGAACTTAAATGGAATGCTTCAGTGATGGGGTCAAGAATGGAGCGATGGACGAAAGTAGTTTAGGAGCAAGGTGACAGATTAAGATAAACAACCTCAGAAGCAGAAAGGAAAACTGAGTACAAACAACCACAGAAGCAGGCAGGAAAACTGATCACTAAGAGCAATACGAGTTTGTTTACCTGCGTAGTTTAACTGACTCTCAAGGATGGCTATTCAAAACCTAAATCTTAATAACTGTGTAGCCTTGAACATCTTTCACTCCCTTCCATTTCTTCCTTCATGCTTACCTCCTCCTCCCATCCTGCTCACCTTCCTTCCTCTTCCCCATTCCACACTGACACTTCACGATTCCACAGCCGCTCACTTCTTCGTCTTTCTTTCCCCTCCACATCAATCTTTTATAGCTGCCCTTCGCCTGCATTCCCTCCCCACGTCTTTCCTCTAGTCCATTACGCTGCTATCCTCTCCTCATCCCTCATTCCTTCGTTTTATGTCACATTCCTTTTCTCCCCTTCCTCATTCCACCTGCTCTCTGTTTTCTTTCTTTCCTTTCCACATCGTCACATTCACTTTCTCCCAATAAGGTATGCCAATGCATCTCTCTCTCTCTCTCTCTCTCTCTCTCTCTCTCTCTCTCTCTCTCTCTCTCTCTCTCTCTCTCTCTCTCTCTCTCTCTCTCTCTCTGATTCCTTCATCTCCCTTTCCTTCTTGCATACTACCATACCATCTGCATCTCTCTCTCTCTCTCTCTCTCTCTCTCTCTCTCTCTCTCTCTCTCTCTCTCTCTCTCTCTCTCTCTCTCTCTCTTCTACACACACCATATTCCCTCCCTCCGTCCCTCCCTCCCTCCCTGCACCTCCCACTCCCTCCATCTCTGTCCGCTGGGCCCCACCCCAACCCACACCCACACAAAGACGGACAGAATTCCTTGGTATGTATGTAGATTCGCGTAGGGAAAAAAATCGAGGGAGAGAGATAGAGAGAAGGAGGCGAGGAGCAAGGGAGAGGCAGGGAGGAGGAGGAGGAGGAGAAGGGGGGTGAAGTAAGGGGATGATCGGAGCAGTCAGACTCGACCGTAAGTTAAGTGCGCAAAAAGTTCTCCGTAATTATAAGTCTGGTATGGATCCCCGCTATGCTTGGAGGACCGCCGCCGCCTGCCTGCCTACCCCCGCCCCGCGCGCACACACACACACACACACACACACACACACACACAAACTCGTATTCCAACAGACTCTAGTGCAGCGCATCCCAAACATTATTTAACAGTATGGCGTATAAAACCATTTCTTTAAAGGCTTGCTCTGTGTCATTTTCTCTCTCTCTCTCTCTCTCTCTCTCTCTCTCTCTCTCTCTCTCTCTCTCTCTCTCTCTCTCTCTCTGTGTGTGTGTGTGTGTGTTTGTCTCAGTACTGCATATATAATATACTTTGATGAGATGAAGCATATATATATATATATATATATATACAGAGAGAGAGAGAGAGAGAGAGAGAGAGAGAGAGAGAGAGAGAGAGAGAGAGAGAGAGAGAGAGAGAGAGAGAGGAAGGCAGAAGGAAAGAGAGAAGAAGGGGAGAGAAAGAGAGAGTGGGGATAAGATCAGTTTGGGGGGTATAGATGAGAGGATGAGAGAGAGAGAGAGAGAGAGAGAGAGAGAGAGAGAGAGAGAGAGAGAGAGAGAGAGAGAGAGAGAGAGAGAGAGAGAAGGAAATTTGCAATGGAGAAAGGAAGGATAGTGGAATCAAAGAAGCAAGAAAAGAAGAAAGAAAATAAAGAAAGAAAATAAAAGAAAGGAAAGAAAGAGATGTATGGAAGCCAAGAAAGTAAAAACACGATAAGTGAGAATAAAAAAGAAAAACATACCAGGAGAAAGCCAAGAGACGAACGAAAGAGAAAGAGAGACAGTAAAAGGAAACGGGGAATGAAGGGTAGGGAGAATGGAAGGGATATGGGAGGGCAGGGGAGAGAAAAGGAAAGGGGAAGGAGGATATACAGAGGTGGGGAGTGGAGGGAAGGGGGGGGAGAGAGGGAGAGGCAAGGGAGAGGAGAGGGAGGGACAGGGGCACGCCTCAGGCCTCGGGGAAGACAGGTAAGTAGATAAGGATGCCCCAGTCAAGTGTGTTTTATGGTTCATCCCTTCCTCCCTCTCCCTCTCTCTCCCTCTCCCTCATCCAACCACCTCTCTTTGCCTCCCTCCCTCCTGCACTCCCTCCCATGGTCTCTCTCTCTCTCTCTCTCTCTCTCTCTCTCTCTCTCTCTCTCTCTCTCTCTCTCTCTCTCTCTCTCTCCTTGCAGCCCTTTAGCTTTGCCTTCCTTCCTCCCTTACATTTTTCCTTTCTCTCTCTCTCTCTCTCTCTCTCTCTCTCTCTCTCTCTCTCTCTCTCTCTCTCTCTCTCTCTCTCTCTCTCTCTCTCTCTCTCTCTCTCTCTCACTGCCCTTTCTCTGTCTACCTGTCTGGCTCTTTGGCTGTCTGTCTGGCTGTCTGTATCTCTCTCTCTCTCTCTCTCTCTCTCTCTCTCTCTCTCTCTCTCTCTCTCTCTCTCTCTCTCTCTCTCTCTCTCTCTCTCTCTCTCTCTCTCTCTCTCTCTCTCTCTCTCATCTCCGGTCCAAACACGCGATATGATTTGTGCACTTTTCAAACACGCGACTCACTCGTAAGGTAGAGACATAAAGACATAAAGAATGGGATGACATGCAAAGAACTAGTGCAAGGTTACTTCTGTCTTGGGAAGCGGCGAGAATCAGCTGAGAGAGGAACAAGGAATTATGGTAATCGCTCCTGCACGTAATTTTACATATAATAATACTTTGCTCAAACCTTTTTTTTTTCTCTCTCTTCTTCTTCTTCTTCCCCCTGTTCATTGTCTCCTCTTCTGCTGGTTATACTTGTGTTTATGTGTTCATATTTACATGTACAATCATGGTGTAAAGTTGAATTAATTTTCCAAGCTGAAGAACCTTCGTTGCGTTTAGTGTAAGGTGTCTTTTCCTTAGCTATGTATACGAGGGAGTGTGTGTGTGCGGGGGGGGGAGAGGGCGAAGCGGTGGAAACTCGTGTCCTTTCTTCCTTCCTTTCTGTTGCCTGGTTATTGCATCGTGTTCAGTATACTTCCGTTAAATTTTCTCTGTTACTGGAAGTGTATATTTTGTTGTTATGATTTAGAAGAGAGATTTTTGCCTTTAGATGCGTTTTAGTACGTATGTCTCTGTCTCTCTCTCTCTCTCTCTCTCTCTCTCTCTCTCTCTCTCTCTCTCTCTCTCTCTCTGACCAGTTATTGAATCGATACAGTTTTTCCTCTGCGCCACTCATTTGGATTTCACTTCTGGGCGCAGCTTTCTAAACGCATTGACAAGGTGTTGCCGAGGCGAGCGCGGCACCCGGCGGGGAGCACATGTGTGAAGGCCGCTGCCGACACCTGCACAGCCTTTGAAAGCGAAGAACGACGGTGTCCATATTTGACCAAGGTTTAATACGAGAGATGGGAAGAAATTGGTTATCAAGAAGAGTGGAACAGATGAATGGAATATACTCAGTAATCGTTTGCTGCCGAATAAATCGAGAGCTTTAAAAGATTAGACAAATTCATGGATAGGATGGGAGATGATAGTGAAAATAGGTAGGCATGTTTTGTACAGGGACTGCTACGTGTAGGTCTGATGGCTTCTCGCAGCTTCCCTATTCTTTTGTTCTAATGTTCTTATCAAGCTACTTAAGAATGTGCGAATTAGATATTGCTTGGTATTCAGTGGAGATTTTTTACCTGTTATCATAACTTCTTATTCATTCTTGATCTGCATAAGGGTCTATTGTATTTACCTTGCTAGCCTCCATGGTACGTGATTTACTTGAAACTCACAAAACTGGTGGTCAAAATAGAGCAAAGTGCCTGAAATCGCAGAGGATGTCAGCAACATGAAATATTTGTCAGCCACTGTGAACTGGAGGAGAGGAAGTAAAAGGGAAGGTGGGAAGAAAGGCGGTGTATGCAGGGATAGAGAAAGAAAAGAGGGGAGATAAAAGACATAAGAGAAGAGAAGAGAGAGAGAGAGAGAGAGAGAGAGAGAGAGAGAGAGAGAGAGAGGGATGACAAATGAAACAAGAGGAATGAAAGGAAGAAGGAGAATGAGAAAGAGCAGAAGAATATGGGAAATGAAGAGAAGTGAGAGTGGAAGGGATGACAAAAAAAAAAAAAGCAGGAAAGAGAGAAAATATTTATATCCTTCAGGACCTAGGCAAGCAAGGACTTCCCCCCCTCCTCTCTCTCTCTCTCTCTCTCTCTCTCTCTCTCTCTCTCTCTCTCTCTCTCTCTCCCCCAACATTTTTTTTTTTTATTTTCTAGGAAACTTCACATCTACCTTTCTTTTTCTCTTTTCTTTTTTTCTTTTTTGTCTATTTGTTTTCTCCCTCCCTTCTCTCCCTTCCTACCTTCCTTCATATTGAATCCCTTCGAGCGGGGAACGAAGGGGAAGAAAACAAAGTAAAAGCAAAAGAATTGTATAGTGAGAGAGAGAGAGAGAGAGAGAGAGAGAGAGAGAGAGAGAGAGAGAGAGAGAGAGAGAGAGAGAGAGAGAGAGAGAGAGAATTAAAGAAAGTAAAAAAAAGATAAGACATAGAAAGAAGAACAAGAAAGACGAGAAGACATAAATGAAAAAAAGAATAGAGAAAAGAAGAGTTTGAAGGAAGGAGGAAGCAAGGGAGGAAGGAAGGGAGGCCAAACTTAAAGACGTAAAAAAGGGACAGTAAGAAAATAGATGAAAAATGGAAGATAGATATGTGAAAGAAGACAGAGAAAAGAAGAGAAAGAAGGAAGAAGGGTCTATGTTAAAGAAGGGAAGGAATGAAGGAAGGAAGGAAGGAAGGAAAAGCGAACTGATAGATAGAAGAACATCAAGAACAAAGAATATAAAACGAAAGTGAGAGAGAAGATAGAGAACGATAAAGGATGAATCAGAAAGAGGAACAGATCTATGCTAAGGAAGAGAAGGAAGAAGAGAGAGCAGGCAGGCAAACTTACTTAAAACGTAGAAAGATAAGTAAAAAGATGAAAGATAGAAAAAAAGAAGATAGGGAAAGGAAGAGAAAGGAGTAAGAAGGCTCTATGCTAAGGAAGAGAATGAACGATGGGAGGGCAAACTTACATAAGACGTGGTGCAAGGTCGCGTTTGTTTACCGAGCACTCAAAATGGGCCCCAAGTAATTATCGGGCGAAAGAATAGCACCATTGCCGCCAGCCAGGCCAGACAGACGCGCCTTCCTTGTTGCAGGGAGAGGCAGAGAGAAGGGGAAGGAGAGGGAAAAGAAAGCTAGAGGAAGGAAAGGAGGGAGGAAGGGAGAAGGAGTAAGGTAAAGTGACTCATAAGTAGAAGGTAAGGGGGTGGAAAATAGCGGAAGGGAGAAAGAATAAAAGGAGGGAGATGGAGAAGAAAAGAAGAAAGGAGGAAGGGAGAAATGAGACGGTGGAATAGTGCATCGTTCATAGAGGGAGAAGATAAGGGAGAGAGAGAGAGAGAGAGAGAGAGAGAGAGAGAGAGAGAGAGAAGAGAGAGAGAGAGAGAGAGAGAGAGAGAGAGAGAGAGAGAGAGAGAGAGAGAGAAAGGGGAAAATCTTAAAAAGTTTTTAGAGGAAAGAATGAGGAAGAGGGAAGAACGAAGGAAGATAGGAAGATAGAAGTTAATAAAGAGAGAGGAAGAAGAGGAGACAATAAAGTGAACTAAGAAAGTGAGAAAACAAACGGTTAAAAGAGAAAAAAAATAAATAAAGGCGGAAAAAAAGGGAGCATTAATGTAGAGAAAAGAAAGAGAGAAAAAAAAAGAGAGTTTAAATTTCAACACTTTAAGTTAAAGAAAATGGAGATTAAGGAAAAGCTTAAGAATCAACGTAAAAGAAAGAAAACAAAGAGAAAGGAGAAGAAAAAAAAAGATTCATGGAGAGGGAAAATAGATGATGATGGTGAACAACAACAACAACAACAACAACAACAACAACAACAACAACAAAGTAGAATAGGAGGAAAGTGAAGAGAGAACAGGGAAGGACAATGGGAAAGGACTGATGAAACAGGAGAAAGAGAAGGAGGGGGAGAGCTGTGAAGAGATGAGTGTGGAAGAGAAACGAAAAGGGAAGCAGAGGTTTGGTGGTGTGAGGAGAATTGATTGATTATTCTTTCATAGTCTAGGAGAGAGAGAGAGAGAGAGAAATTAAGCAAACCTTTCCTTTCACACATTTTCACTTTAATTTCTCCTTTCCTTCTTTCCTTCCTTCCTTGCTTCCTCCTTTTATTCCTTGTCTTCCTTTCCTCCCTTTTTTCATTATTTCTGTTTCGCACTTATCTTCTTCCCTTCCATCCTTTCTTACTTTCTTCCTTTATCACATTTTTCACCTGAATTCTCTCTTTTGTACCTTTATTCTCACTCTCTCCTTTCCTCCTTTCCTTCCTCCCTCTCCATCTTTTAACGTCTCACTTTTTCTCCTCTCTCTCTCTCTCTCTCTCTCTCTCTCTCTCTCTCTCTCTCTCTCTCAATTATTCATTTCCCCTTCCTTCCCACTTCTGGCTGCATCCTCCTTCTTCTCTTACCTCTTCTTCTCCTTCTGCTCCCTTTGTCTTTCTTTTTTTTCTAACATTTTATTATTTCCGTACCTTCAGTTAACAGGTAAAGGCTTATTACTTCAGTTAAAAGAAATGGAAGTGATGCATAGGAGCGGGAGAGGAACACTGAAAGAGACGTCACTGGCTCTTCCTGAGTTCTTGACAGTCTTCTGCATATCTTCTCGTGTCCCCATTCTCATGTCTTTTTCTTAGGAGCGTCATAGAAACACTGAAAAATTGGTCTGAAGGCGGGATAGGTACTCGTATTTGGCTATAAGAGATATCCTGGCCAGAGATGGAAACCCTGGCACCGAGATATGATGAAGTACAGTCTTCAACATCGGGACCATAACTTTCGTCAGGTCGCGAGGTAATTTTGATGTCCATGAACACATTCCATTTAGATAAATTTTGCGGGGCTTCCACGTCACTGTACCACCAACACCAGACACCAGTTTTAGGTGGTTCATGTATGTTTGGGGACACTTAAAATTTTCGGTATCTGATCTCGATTACTTTCAAGTCTTTAATGGAAGTTATTAGGGTTTTCAGGGGTGATTTCATGATGCCAGTGATAGTTTAACAGGTTCTGGTGGAAGTTGTTAGGTTTTTGGAATGCTGTTTTTGTGGTACTATTGGTAGTGTAACGGGTTCTAGTGGAAGTTACAAAGGTTTTCAAGAGTGTTTTCATGATGCCAGCCGTAGTTTAATAGTTTCTAGTTATTTTGGTCTCCAAAAGTGTTTTTATAATTGTAACGATAGTTTAACGGGATCTGGTGGAAGTTATTATAGTTTTAAGGATGCTCTCATGATGCCAGGGATAGCTTAGCAAGGATTCCGCATCATTAATGAAGAAAAAAAAAAACGTCCATGAGATCCTTACTAATCATCTCTGTATCCTTTACAAATAGCCTTCATGAGAGAATAGTTTTAAAATCCAGGTCATAATTTTTCTCCCTTTTACTCAGCACTCCATTGGTCACTACATGGTGTTTGGTAAGGCTTTTGTTATCTTGGGCAGGTCAAAATTTTTTCATAGCATCTTCAGTGTCAAAATTTATAACAATGTTAACTTTTTTTTTTATTTTTACATCGAGTTTTCTTCACAACTTACCAATATCAATGAGAATATCAATAATAGTGTTTATGGTTACTGTTTTCAGGTGTAAAGTTCCGTTATTCACAGATCAGCAACACTTAGTGAGACTTCTACGTTATTCACCATTATATTTCCTTGCTTGGTAAGTTGATAAATAGTTACACGATCTTAAAATTGGATCCTTATATATTTCTAATGCTTCGAATTTAATGTTGTAAGACTTTTTCTCATTTTTTCCTCCATTTTCTCACTTTTTGATCTCCTTGCTCTTTTTCATTTCATCCTTTCTTAAATCTTCTTTTCCTCATTCTCTCTCTGAATTATTTGTTTTCTTTACCTTCATTTCCGCATTCCTCTTCTTGTTTCCTCCTGTTTTCTTCTCTTAATTTTCTTTCATCCCTTTAACCTTTCCTTCTCTTTTTTTTTTTCCAACACCATTCTCCTCCCATGTTCCTCTCCCTTACCCCGCTCCTTCTCGCTTTTCACTTTCTCTGTAATCCTTTCCCGCCTTGCTCTTTCTTTTCTCCACAACCTCCTTCTTGACTTTCCGCGTTCTCTTCCCCCTCCTCCCTAGCTAAGTTTCTGCTTTCCTCTTGGTCACCTTTTTTTTCCTTTCCCTCCCTCACTAAAAAATTGTAAAAGGTTTGTGTGTGTGTGTGTGTGTGTGTGTGTGTGTGTGATGGACAGGTGGCGGTCGTAATTCGCCCTAATGAGAAGGTTCTGGCCAGGTGCATCAGCTAGGCGAGGTGATGGTGGCTAGTAACCACAGGGATCATATGCCCTTAACACGCGCACACACACACACACACACACACACAGTAGTAGTAATAGTAGTAGTAGTAGTAGTAGTAGCAGTATTAGTAGTAGTAGTAGTAGTTATAGTAGTGGCATCTACCCACCCTCTCATAGGTAGACTATTATAATGTAGCAGTAGTAAAAGTAGTAAAAATAGCAGTAGTAGTAGTAGTAGTAATAGTAGTAGTAGAAACAGCAGCAGTAGTAGTAGTAGTAGTAGTGGCAATAGTAGTAGTAGTAGTAGTAGTAGCAGCGGCACCTTTCCCACCCTCTCATAGGTAAACCATTATAGTGATTACTTGCTTGTAGCGTGAGATGAGACGGCCTTGTCCGCCCGCCTTACACTCACACAAAAACACAGGTATTTTACTCAAGGGTTTTTCTCAACAACTTTGTCCACTTAGAGTAATTTGACGTTATGGGTGGCTGGTTAGGAGGCAACGCGTGGTTCACCCTGTAATAAGTGAAGGAGGTGATTGTTTTGACTGTGTTAGAGGGAACATAAATTGGCGGAAGGCGTCGGGGCGGCCATGCGCTCGGGTATTGCTGGGTTGTGCACAATTTACGGGGTCGCTCCATCATCGCCGCTGTCATTATTGTAATCTGGTGAAAATAAATATTGTGACCATCTATATTAGCCGTGTGTTATTTATCTGGGCTTCCCTCACCACCACCTCCGTCCCTTCCTCCTCCTCCTCCTCCTCGCGCTCCTGTCCCTCACTCAGGTAGAGGTGATGATGGTCATATTGGCCGTGGTGATGAGGGTGCTGTAAAGATGCGTCGCGTGCTGCTGCTGGTGGTGATGGAGGTGCTATGGGTGGCCTGTGACGTGTGTGTCCTGGGGATGCGAGTGGCTGGCTGGTTGTGCTGTGACGTGGTGGTGACGTGGTGGTGGTGGTGGTGGTGTGATGGTTATGTGTTACTGTGTAGATGGTGGGGTGGGTGATGGTGTTTGATACGTGTAATAATAGCAGTACTGGTAGTAGTAGTAGTAGTAGTAGTAGTAGTAGTAGTAGTAAGAGGAGCAGGAGGAGGAGGAGGAGGAGGAGGAGGAGGAGGAAAATGAATAAAAAAAAAGCAGAAGAAAGATCAGAAAGACCACGAGAAGGAAAAGGAAACGAAGAAGAGAAGAAGAAGAAGAAGAAGAAGAAGAAGAAGAAGATCAGGAAACCCACGAGTAAGAGAAGAAAAAGGAAAAACAAGAAAAGAAGAAGAAGAAGAAGAAGAAGAGGCAGCTCAGTCCTGGCCCCTGCAGTAGTAGTAGTAGTAGTAATAGTAGTAGTAGTAGTAGGTAGTTACTGGAGTGAGTGACGGTGGCGGGCGGTGGTGACGGCCAGTGGCGAGCAACAGGGCGGAAGCCGAAGGTGCTGGTGGCGGTGGTGGTGGTGTTGAGAAATAACCCATCAATATTTTCAGGCTATTCTTACACCCTTCCCTTTAGTGGGCTGGGGTATTTTCTCCTCGTGTGTGTTCCCTCGCCCTTCATTACTGTCAGTTTTCTGTATTGCTCCTTTTTACCGCCCGTGTTGCAAGACTGACAAGTGTGGCGTGGCTGGAGACGCGAGGAAGAGAGAAGCTGGCCGGGAACAGGTGTGGCCGGCCAGGTGTGCAGCAGGTGCTAAGGACGCGAGTAAACAAGGTGTATGCACTTATTATATTAAGTCTCAAGTACCTGCTAATGATGCTATTGAGTTTAAGAAGGATACATGTGTGCTTTGAGGCACCACATGCGTTCATCCTTCACTCAGCTGCTCGTGTGAGAGTAAAGGGATAGTGTGCTTGATCTGACGCAGTGTTTTAAGGTGTTAAGCTGACAGGGTTGGGGATCTGCTGGTTTGTTTTGTGTCTTCTTGTCTTCGAACTCACGATGGGGAGAAGAAATTAAGTAGTGGTGGTGTGATGGGTGTTTTTGTCGTTGCTGGTGGTGGAGGTGGTTTTGCTACTGTTGCTGCTGCTGCTATTGTTGTTGTTGTTGATCTTTGCGTCTTCTTCTTCTTCTTCTTCTTGCCCATTTGACTTACTACTACTGCGAAAGCTATAACTGTCCATCACATGCATGCGAAGATAACATACAGTTGTACTAAAGAATATAGCCATTAAACAGAAAGCGACAAGTTGAATCCCAGTTAGAAAGAACATCCATAAATGTGTGTTAACGTCTTATCATGTGTGCTCATCTTTCTAAGAATACTTGATCCGCCGTAATACCATGCTGTCTTGAGTCTCTTGCATCTTCAGGGGAGTCCCAGGAATGTATCTCTAACAGCTGGATGAAAAATGGTGAGATTTAAAAAAAAACTACGGGAGAAATTTATAGATGATAATGATAGATGGAAATAGGTAGACATGTTTCATACAGAGACTGTCACGTATAGGGCTGATGGCTTCTTGCAGCTTCCTTTATTTTCTTATGTTCTTATTGTGTTTTAAACTGGATAGGCACAGACGAACAGATAAAGAGGAAGACATGGATGTATTCAGACAGATAAAGATGGATGTTTTCAGACAAACAGGAGAAACAGAAGTAGTAGTAGTGGTAGTAATATATTAGGAGTATAAGTAACAGCAACAACAACAGCACAAGTCTTAATAGTAACTACAGAACTACATAGTCAGATTAGCGTCAAGTTCAACAAGGTGCTCTTTCCAATTTCTCCTGCTTGTAGGATTTGCAAGAAAGTACTAAACAGAGACAGTGGAAATCACGACAATTCATCCATGCGCATCACTAATTAGATGACGAGGTATTAGGCAATTATGAATCCTAGTAGTAGTTAAGCAACATTAACACCAGTATTCCAGTAAAAACATCATTTATTCCACTACAGTACTCGTAATAAGTAGCATTATACTAGCGAGTTTCCAGTAACCGCTGAAGGAGGAGGAGAAGAAGGAGACAATTACAGTGAGGAGGAGAATGAGTGGAAGCAGCAGCAGGAGGAGGATAGTGGAAGAAGCGAAGGAAGAAGAGGGAAAGGAGGAGGAGGAGGAGGAGGGTGGTAATATTCCCTCCGCCGTATAAACAAGGTCTTTTCGTTCCTCCTGCCGCCAGTGATGGACGAGGTCTGGCGTGGCGGCGTCTGAAGTGTGCGTCCCATCTCCTCCTCCTCCTCCTCCTCCTCCTCCTCCTCGTCATCGTTCTCCTCTTCTTCCTTTATTTGCTCCTCCTCAGCGGTACTCTTATTCTTTCTTTCCTTATTTACTTCCTTCCTTTCTTTCTTTTTACCTTTCTTCCTTCCTTCTTTCGCATCTTCTTTTCCTCCTCCTTTGTTTTTCCTCCTCATCGGGCCTCTTCTTCCTTCCTTCTTTCCTTCCTCCCTTCTTTCTTTCTTTCTCTGTTTTCTCCTCTTCTTGACCAACTTATCGAAGCTTTTGTCGTCGTTGTCCTCCTCCTCCTCCTCCTCCTCCTCCTCCTCCTCCTCCTCCTCGCTTGCCCCCACCAACCGCCACACACGAGGACTGGTCGCGTAATCACCCCCGCACACTATAATTTCAGCTGCAGCTTTCCTTCCACACAATGGCGAAGTGGAAAGCGGCGTTACTCGGCACCTCGGTAACCACCCATTACACGCCCACGCCCCGCCCGCCGCCCACCTGAGAAACAGCCACGAAATGCAAATCCTTAATTGGTTTAAGCACCTGAGTACGTATGTTCGTGGTTCCTGCTGCTGCTGGTGATGGTGGTGATGGTGGTCGTGATGGCCGTGCGCTGTGTTGTGGTGGTGTTGTGGTTTTGTTGTTGGGTCTGTTATTTGTTGTTTTCTTCTTTGTGTTTGTGTGTGTGTGTGTGTGTGTGTGTTAGTTTGTTGTTGTTGTTGTTGTTGTTGTTGTTTTCTGTGATCGCTTGATGGTTTTCGTTTATCTGGATGTTTGGATGAGCTTAGTTCTTGTTCTAGATGTGTTTGTTGTTATCGTTGTTGTTGTTGTTGTTGTTGTTGTTGTTGTTGTTGTTGTTATCGTTGTTGTTGTTGTTGTTTGTAGTATTCTTGTATTGTTTTCTTGCTCTTGTTGTTGCTGTTGTTGTTGTTCTCCTTCTTGTTCTTTTTCCTCTTGTTTTTCTGTCATTTTCATGTTAAGAGAATGGGGGTAGTGATGGTGGTGGTGGTGGTGGTGGTGATGGTGGGATTGAGAGTAAAAACAATGATGTAATAATAGTAGTAATAGTCAGTGGTGGTGATGGTGATGGTAGTGGTAAAATTATAGGGAATAACAATGGCAATAGTGTTTATACTATTATTGTTGGTGACGGTGGTGATGGTGAGAGTAGTAGTAGTAGTAGTAGTAGTTGTAGTAGTAGTAACAGCAGCAGCAGCAGGAACAGTTGTAGTAATAGTAGCAGTAGTAGTAGTGGTGGTGGTGGTTGTGCCAATGGAGGTGCTGGTAATGCTGTCAGTGCCGGAGGTGGATGTAGTAGTGGAGGTAGTGGTGGCGGTGGTGCCGGTGGTGGTGGTGGTGGTGATGCAGTGTGCTATTCCCCTTAAGAAGTCTACAAAATGGCCGTCTCGATCAGTGTTGAGCAGCAGGACAGGCAGCCATGATGGTGGTGAAAGTGACGATAATATACTGCCTTAAAATCAAGAAATAAATGATAACGTGTATTAAATGGATGCTTTAGAATATTTCACTCAGCCAGGCGCGCCCATAGTCTGTAGCGAATATATATACAGGGAAAACTACAGCAAAAAAATGAAGACAAGTACAATAGCGTGAGTTGGGATCAGAAGTCGAGGAACCTTCTACATTCACTACCACTGTATTTTGCCTTTTTCATCAGTCTAAAGCTCCCTCATTTGGTGAGTCTCCTTACAAAACATGGCAATTAATAGATTCTTACCAGATCAGAGGACTTGAGATTACATAAGAACATAAAAACATAAGAACATAAGAAATAAGGGAAGCTGCAAGAAGCGACCAGGCTTACACGTGGCAGTCCCTGTATGAAATATTGGCAGTCCCTGTATGAAACATGCACTCCCTGTATGAAATGCCTTGTATGAAATATTGCAGGGAAGCGCCAACCAGTGGAAGTGATCGATGTATGTTACTCTTGTATTGTTCATGATTGTACCATTTTAAGGTAGCGGAGGAGGGAGACGATGAAAACAACATGGACTTTCGAATAAAATTTATGTAAGCGCTTTCACTATGCTGCTCACTCCCCACACTCCCCTAAATAGTCAACTTATTTTTTAGGCTTTGTAGATAAGTACGCCAATCTCACCGAACTTCATTTAACTTAAGAACGTAAGAAGAATATATAAAATAAAGGAAACTGCAAGAAGCCATCAGGCCTATATGTGGCAGGCCTTGTTTAAAACACACCTACTTATTTCTGCCTATCATCCCTATCCATAAATTTGTCCGATCTTCTTTTAAAGCTCGCTATTGACTCAGCACTAACAACCTGATTACTGAGTCCCTTCCATTCATCCACCACTGTTTTAGAACCAATTTCATTCTATATCTTTTTTAAATCTAATTTTATCAAGCATGAAGCCTTGAACTCGTTATTTTTTTTTTATTTATTTATTTATTATTATTATTATTTTTTTTTTTTTTTTTACTATCCTGATTACTGACACTCGGAGTTTTGTTTATGTAACTCTTCTTATATCCCATGTATCATTTAAAGACCTCTATCAGGTTCCTTCTTGCTATACGCCTCTCGAAGGAATGTAAATTCGATGAAAAAGCAAACTCTGTGAATCACACCTGTGTCTGTTTAGAAGAGCTTTATGAGTTTCTGGTACATCACACAAAGACATACACAAAAAAAGAGTTGATTCTCTCTCTCTCTCTCTCTCTCTCTCTCTCTCTCTCTCTCTCTCTCTCTCTGTGTGTGTGTGTGTGTCTGTGTGTGTGTGTGTGTGTGTGTGTGTGTGTGTGTGTTATTATCCTACCACTACTACCAATATAAACATCAGACACAGTAATTGTACATAATACCTCCTTCATTTATGTTCATTTCTACTTCCATTACCTCTTTTATATCCACCTCCACTTTCATCTCCTCCTCCTTCTCCTCTCTTTAGAACCAAGAGGAGGAGGAGGAGGAAGAGGAGGAGGAAGACAAAGGAAGAGGAGGAACGAGAAGGAATACAAATGAAAAACAAACAGCAGCATACTTGTTGGTCCTTACAAGATTGTTTGTGGCAACTGCACTATAAGTGAGAAGCGTATGATATCATAGACGAAGGAGGATAATGAGGAGGAGGAGGTGGAGGAAGAAGAAAACGAAGAAGAGGAAGAAGATAAATGCGTAGAAGAAAAAAGAGGGAAAGAAGACGAAAACAATAAATAAAATATCAATTTCTGGGTGTTGGTGGCGGAGGAGGCGGCGGGTCCCACAACGACTAAATTCAATTACTGAGTTATTCTGGGCCTCCTCCCGTGCACCTCCCCTCTCGCCTGCGCGGCAAAACATGACCTGGAGGGCCCCCCAAGGTGAAATATTAACTCGCGCGCCACTCCCCTGTTGGTATCAGAAAGTTGGTGATATTTTTCCGTTAATGGGACTAATTAACTTCCATATACACCTGTTCTTCATTCCTTTTCCGGAGTGTGACGAAAGGAAAATATGTATTACTAACCGAATAATTGAAGTGGGCTGAGTACTAGTGCCAAGACGAGCGGCAGCAGCAGAGAGAGAGAGAGAGAGAGAGAGAGAGAGAGAGAGAGAGAATGGCTGGGTGTTTGCTGGAAAACGTAGGACTTAAATTGCTAAAGTATTTTCGTTATGCGGGAAAAAATGGATGAGAGATTTATAGAAATGACTTTTATATTCAGTAAATGTAGGTAAATGCTGAGGAGATGAAGGTGAAGCTAGGGAGGGAATGAGACACGGAAATAGGTGATACATGTATAGCAAAGAATGAGTACGATATATATGTGTTTTGAAGATGTAGGGCTGCTGTTATCTGGGATTTAAGCCTTTGAAGCTGCCAAGATTAGCAATTGATGATCAAGTTGACAGAAGATTGAAAATCGTTATAAATGAAAATGTTAGACTCCGAAACTCTCCGCCTATTTCTGTTTTCCACTCTTCCCATCATTTAACCATTTCGAGAAAGGAATATCAAGACACCTCCGGAACTGAAAGGCCGAAATTTTTATTTGAACCTTTTCATTTATTATTTTTTTTCCGGCCCTCATGACCTGACTAGGGAAGGAATGTGTGTGTGTGTGTGTGTGTGTGTGTGTGTGTGTGTGTGTGTGTGTGTGAGGGAAGTTACTATTTTTTTTTTTTTTACTTAATGAGAGAAAAAGAGAACCGGGACTGCGGCGTGCAGGAAACACTCGAAGCGTCTTCCCTTGGCCTGGAATCTACTCGTAAACCTGTGATCTTTTGCTTATGAACACAACACTCAATCTACTGCACCATTTAATGGTAGTAAGTGTGTTATTGACTATCAGCTACTTCCATGGATTCCATCTGTCAAGATGGCAAATATTATTGTTGGATAAAAACACACAAAAAGAATAATGATACTTCTGTTTTCAATAATTATAAGTACAACCGAAGAATATCAAACACACACACACACACACACACACACACACACACACACGCACACACACACACACACACACACACACACACACACACACACACACACACACACACACACACACACACACCGAAGATGCGTAATCTCGAGAACCAATGACAATATCTAGCAAAATGTTGGCGCTGAGGTGGGCGTGGCGCGGCGCAGGGCGGGGAAGGGATGAAAGGGGGGACGAGGCGTTAAAGTTTTGATGGGCGTGGGGCGGCGCATCCCCGGGGTGGGCGCAAAGGGCGTACATTATTCAGGGCGGGTAAGTGTTCAGGGCCGACCAGCGCCTCCCGCCTTAACTTTGCATGGGCCGTGAGAGCCGCGTCGTGTTGGGCCGCCCTGCCCTCCTCCGGGGACCAGCGGGAGGCGGGAGGAGGAGGAGGTGGTGGAGGCGGAGGGGATGGAACAGAACAAGGGGGAGAGGGCGAGGGGAAGGAACGAAGGTGTTGGTGTTGTTGCTGGTGATGTTGGTAGTGGCGTTGGTGTTGGTGGTGTTGGTTGTGGTGGTGGTGGTGATAATGATTATTACTATTATTAATGTTATTATCATTAGTATTAGCTATTACTATTTTTTGTTTGTTATTATTATTATTATTATTATTATTATCATTATTATCATTATTATTATTATTATTATTATCATTATTATTGTTGTTGTTGTTGTTGTTGTTGTTGTTGTTGTTTACGTAAGAGGGTCACTTGCCAAGGGAAACAATAAAGAGGAAAAAAAATCCTACCGAGGTGCCAGTGCCAAAAGAGGTGTCAAAAGAATCATCGAAAATTGAAGGACAAATGTCTAGAAACCTCCCTCATGAAAGAGTTCATGTCATAGGAAGGAGGAAATACAGAAGCAGGCAGGGAGTTACAGAGTTTACCAGCTTTGTGGGGGGGAGGGAATGAGAAAAACTGGCGGAGACGACTAAAAACATGTGACTTAATAGAAGCTGTTTTAGCTAGAGATGAGATGTGAAGTTTCCAGTTTAGATTATAAGTAAAGGACAGACCAAGGATGTTCAATGTAGAAGAGAGGGACAGTTGAGTGTCACTGAAGAAGAGAGGATAGTTTTCTGGGAGGTTGTGCCGAGTTGATAAATGGAGGAATTGAGTTTTTAAGGCATTGAACAAGTTTGCTCTGTCCCAATCAGAAATTTTTAGAGAGATCAGAAGTCAGTCGTTTTGTGGGTTCTCTACGTAAACTGTTTACTTCCTGAAGGGTGGACGTCTATGAAAAGACGTGGAAAAGTGCAGGATGGTATCAGCATAGGAGTGAATAAGACAAGAAGTTTGATCTAGAGGATCATTGATGAATAATAGGAAGGGAGTGCGTGACATGACAGAACCCTGAGGAACACCACTGTTAATAGGTTTAGAAGAACAGTAACCGTCTACCACAGCAGCAATAGAACAGTCAGAGAGGAAACTTGAGATGAAGTTACAGAAAGAAGGATAGAAGCCATAGGAGGGTAGTTTGGAAATCAAAGCTTTGTGCCAGACTCTGTCAAAAGCTTTTAATATGTCTAAGGCAACAACAATAGTTTCACCAAAATCTCTAAAAGAGGTTGACCAAGACTCAGTAAAAAAAGCCAGATCACCAGTAGAGTGGCCTTGACAGAACCCATACTGGCGATCAGATAGAAGGTTGTGAAGTGATAGATGTTTAAGAATCTTCCTGTTGAGGATAGATTAAAAAAAAACTTTATATAGGCAGGAAATTAAAGCAATAGGACATTAGGCCTTTTTTAGGAACAGGCTGAATGTAGGCAAACTTCCAGCAAGAAGGAAAGCTAGATGTTGATAGACAGAATTGAAAGAGTTTGACTAGGCAAGGTGCAAGCACGGAGGCACAGTTTCGGAAAACAATAGGAGGGACCCCATCTGGTCCATAAGCCTTCCGAGGGTTTAGGCCAGCGAGGGCATGGAAAACATCACCGCAAAAGATTTTAATGGGCAGCATGAAGTAGTCAGAGGGTGGAGGAGAGGGAGAAATAAGCCCTGAATTATCCAAGGCATAGTTTTTAGCAAAAATTTGAGCGAAGAGTTCAGCTTTAGAAACAAATGAGATAGCCATCTATCCCGTGTGCCCTAACCTTTCTCAGGAGTCTCTGATGGAGTACCTTGTCAAATGCTTTACTAAAGTCCAGATATAAGATAGGGTAACAGCATAAGCAGGATTAGAGGTTAGGAAAAGATCAAGAATGTTGGTCGTCTCTCCAAGACGGTGAGGAATACGAGTAGGGTGTTGCACCAGTTGTTCTAGGTAGTGGAGCATAGCAAAGTTAAAGGCTAGTTCGCCAGGATGGTCAGTGAAGGGAGAGGAAAGCCAAAGTTAGTGGTGAACACTGAAATCACCAAGAATGGAGATCTCCGCAAACGGGAAGAGAATCAGAATGTGCTCCACTTCGGAAGTTAAGTAGCCAAAGAATTTCTTATAGTCAGAGGAGTTAGGTGAGAGGTATACAACATAGATAAATTTAGTTTGAGAGTGACTCTGTAGTTGTAGTAAGATGGTGAAAATTTCGGAAGATTCAAGAGCGTGGGCACGAGAGCAGGTTAAGTCGTTGCGCACATAGACGCAACATCCAGTTTTGGATTGAAAATGAGGATAGAGAAATTGGTTGGGAAACAGAAAAACAGAAAAGTTGTTGTTGTTGTTGTTGTTGTTGTTGTTGTCATCATCATCATTATCGGACATCATTATCATTCGCTGTTTGTATTGATGTTGAAGTCTGTCACCATTAACCCTGCTGGTTTTACAAGTAATGATGACTGCTGTAAGAACCAAAGGGTTTGACAGGCAACACCTAGTAGTATCGCCAGACTTCTCTTAACTTTTGCACCCTGGGAAGCTATGATGGATGTTAGGCGAGGTAGGAGCCACCGCTGCCCCACACCAGCTGAAAAATTGATACAGACTGATGGATAGGTAAATAATTAGGTAGGCAGAGAGATTGGTAGGGTGGTAGGTAGGTAGATAAGGAGACAGGTGGATAGGTATGTAGGTAGAGGGAGAGAGAGAGAGGTAGCTAAATTAGAAGGATAGATATTTAGATAGATAAATAAACAGAAAAAGGTGGATTAAATGCTGAAAACACTGAAGCACTATAGTTACCAAAAATACATAAACAAATAAATAAATAAATAAACTTTTCAATCCTACTTCATTGCACGGTAATACTAATATTCTATTTAGACTACCGTAGACATAAAGAGCGGTATAGTTTTATGGCTTATACAGTTACTTTATTTAAATGATACCTTCTCTCTCTCTCTCTCTCTCTCTCTCTCTCTCTCTCTCTCTCTCTCTCTCTCTCTCTCTCTCTCTCTCTCTCTCTCTCTCTTCGTGGGAAAAGCACCTGGAGCAGCGCAGCGTGCCGCGCTAAGTCACACCGTCGCCAGGAACAAACAATGTGATGGAAACTGCAAATTACAACTTCCTGCAACTCCGCTTGGCCGTGGGCATAAATATTCAGTGGCGGGCGTGCTGGGCATCTGCCGGCGGCGCATCGCTGGACACCGCGGTGGACGATCCACGCGGGCATTCAGCGACCAGACCGGATATGTTACAGAGGAAGACCACATGTTGCAGGATGAGGCCACGTGTGTTGCATGACAAGCCCACTGGTGCTGTAGAAGACGCCTGGCACAACGGATCAGAAGATGCGAATAGTTTTATAAAGTTCACCGTTGATACCCAAAAACATATGTTCGATTCAGTTCATTCAGTTCAATATTCTTCGCATGAAATAATGGGCACCAGTAGACTTGCATTAATGTATGAAAGGTTAGCTCAAGTATAAGCATTATGTTATACCAAGTGATGAATATGTTAAGTTGACTAAACCAGTACGGTATGTGAACTGTGTATGAGAGAGAGAGAGAGAGAGAGAGAGAGAGAGAGAGAGAGAGAGAGAGAGAGAGAGAGAGAGAGAGAGTGTGTGTGTGTATATGTACGTGTGTGTGTGTATGTGTTCCTGACCATATGGGATCCCTCCGACTCTTTCATGCAACGAACACTCTATAGATCTATGGCAACTTCATCATGCATAACAGATCTCAAGTATGGCAGGAAGGAGGTAAATGTGCATAATGCAAACAGGAGAATAGAAACAATGGTGGGCGAGGAGAGACCTGCTCGTATGGATCGCCTGAGTTACACCAAGCACACTATACAATGGACGCGATGACGCATTGGACCGGTCCACGCGTTACGTCACACACACACACACACACAGAGAGAGAGAGAGAGAGAGAGAGAGAGAGACTTGTTCAAACCCCAAGAACAATAGTAATAAAAAAGACGCGTGGCAGACATAGTGCAGTGACCCATAACACAAATAGTATTACAACGGCACGGCAACCATTTCAAGTTTCGTCCACACAACCTTATAAATAACAAAGCCTGCCACTCCAATGAGGCTGGGCGCGATAAAACACCAGATTTAGACAAAACTTAGTTACGGAAAGACACCAGTACGTCAAAACTTTTAAGAAAACTGACAAAGAACAACAAACAGATTAGAAATATTTATTATCATTATTATATTAACTTTTTTCTCTAATGTTTGTCCCATATTACTGATGTTTTCAATTAAGCCTGTCGTATATTAGCATCTCAAATAGTCTTTACATATAGATTAAACTACATAAAGTTTATAATAGTACATTTAAGACGTATATTAACTGGTATTAAATTTTGAAGACTTATGTAACATGTAATCCGTGATCTACTAATAAGCTAACCAGACCACCACTAATAGACGCTCAGATATGTAAATATTCGAATATATATTATGCGTCACCTGCAGTTCGGGACAAAATGTAAAGCGGACACCATTAATTCACAAAAGAATGATAGTGATTTACATTAACACCAAGTACCGGACGTGAGACAGCACCGCGACATCAACACTTGCAAGTTTTGTGGTTCTGAATATCGCACAGGTAACTCTAATGGTCAGAATAAGATTATGAAATGTATTTGGGAAACCGGTACTAAGAGAGAGAGAGAGAGAGAGGAGAGAGAGAGAGAGAGAGAGAGAGAGAGAGAGAGAGGGAGGGAATATGGAGGAGCAGATAATACAAAAGGGAGGAGCGTGGCGAGGGCGGCAGAGAGGAAGTTGCGGCCGGACGAATAAATCACTGGACTGCAGGAAACAAGAGACGCTCATATTTTTGAGAGATGAACGCCAAGGTGTGTATATGTGTGTGTGTGTGTGTGTGTGTGTGTGTGTGTGTGTGTGTGTGTGTGTGTTATGGTCTCTTTTCACGTACTTTACGAGCTCGTTCTTCGCTCAGTTTTGAATAACGTTTCCTTAAGTGGGCAGGAGGAAGTAGTTACCTATGTACTCTCACTGCAGACCAAAGTGGCATGAAGAGTCAACACACGGAGGTATCAGCATTCAGTATTGTGTGAAAAGCGATCTCTCTCTCTCTCTCTCTCTCTCTCTCTCTCTCTCTCTCTCTCTCTCTCTCTCTCTCTCTCTCTCTCTCTCTCAGTACATTTCTGGGTTATCTCAGCGCATCTGGCAGCTCACAAGCAAACAATTCGTGACCAAAGGTGAAATACTTGCCTCCTGGCCACTCCCCCGCATCTGATATCATTCCTGCGTCCATTCTATTTGTGTATAATATCATCTTAACTTTGTCTCTTTCTACATACACTCATATCTTCAATAATTCCTTCCTGTTTCGCCTCAAGCGCCATGGTTTTGTTGATCGTAGTTCATCCTGCCTTCCTGTTTGTATCCACACGGGAGTACCTGCAGTGTGGTTAATGGGCTTGCAAGTCGCTCTCCGCGGTACCCTTTTCTGTGCTCTATGAAGGCCGAGAAGCACCGCTGGGTGGGTCTGCGGGTTAATGTCCGCATGCCATGGGTGAGACAACCTGCCTCCGGTTTACACGCTTCTTAACCCTTTCACTACTACGCGATTTTTTTCCGTCAATATCATCTGCAGTTTTCTAGACGTTTATTTTTGTGTTTGAGTCTATTATTTAGTTCTGTAGCTTCGAAAATTCTTGAAATTCTCTCTGTCTGTCTGTCTCTCTCTCTCTCTCTCTCTCCTCTCTCTCTCTCTCTCTCTCCCTCTCTCTCTCTCCTCTCTCTCTCTCTCTCTCTCTCTCTCTCTCTCTCTCTCTCTCTCTCTCTCTCTCTCTCTCTCTCTCTCTCTCTCCTTTGTGTCCATGCAAACAATTACCCTTTCACTGCTAGACATTTTTTTCCCATAACGACTTGCATCTTTCAAGAGATTTATTTTTGTATTTCCTTTTTTTTTCAATTAGCTCTGTAGCTTAGAAAAGATGAAGTTCGTGTCTTATTTATTTTCTCTTTTGTGTGTGCTTCCATGTAAATAATTATCCTTTAACTGTTTGACTTTTTTATCTTAATCACATAGCTTTTTAGACATTCTTTTTACTTATAACTCTTATTAATTCAGTGTGTTTGAAAATTATACTTAATTCCTATTATTTTTCTTCTTTTCTGAGTGTCCATGCAAACAATTATTCTTTCACTATAATCACTTGTAATTTTTTTTATTTGTATTTGCATTTCAGTTTCCTGATTAGTTATAAAGCTTCTTCTAAATCTATAAACTGGTGTTCCTCAGGGTTCTATACTGTTACCCACTCTCTTCCCATTATTCATCAATGATCTTCTAAACAAAACTTCTTGTCCTATCCACTCCCACGCTGATGATACCACCCTGCACTTTTCCACGTCTTTTCGTCGACGTCCAACCCTTCAGGAAGTAAACAGTTCACGCAGGGAAGCCACATAACGCCTGACTTCTGATCTCTAAAGTTTCTGATTGGGGCAGAGCAAACTTAGTATTGTTCAAAACCTCAAAAACTCAATTCCTCCATCTATCAACGCGGCACAACCTTCCAGACAACTATCCTCTCTTCTTCAATGACACTCAACTGTCCCTTCTTTTATAATGTACATCTTTGGTCTTTCCTTTACTTATAATCTGAACTGGAAACTTCACATCTCATCTCTAGCTAAAACAGCTTCTATGAAGTTTGGTGTTCTGAGTTGTCTCCGCCAGTTTTCTCACTCCCCCGGCTGCTAAGTCTGTACAGGGGCCTTTTCCGCGCATGCATGGAGTATGCTTCACATGTATAGGGGGGTTCCACTCATACCGTTATTTTAGACAGGGTGGAATCAAAAGCTTTTCGTCTTATCAACTCCTTTCCTCTAACTGACCATCTTCAGCCTCTTTCTCATCGCCGCAGTGTTTCATCTCTTGCTATCTTCAACCGCTATTTTCATGCTAATTGCTCTTCTGATCTTGCTAACTGCATGCCTCCCCTCCTCCAGCGGCCTCGCCGCACAAGACCTCTCTAATGCAATAGTTAACCATTACTCTCAATAATTCAATCATTCTCCCCTTTCTCTGGTAAACTCTGGAACTCCCTGTCATCTTCTGTATTTCCTCCTTCCTACGACTTGAACTCTTCCAAGAGGGAGATTTCAAGACACTCATCCTTCAATTTTCGATGATTCTTTTGACATCTCTTTAGGGACTGGCACCTCAGCAGGACTTCTTCTTCCTCTTTTTTTGTTTCCCTAGGACAGTGACCCTCTTACGTTAACAGAAAAATATATAAACTTAACCTTATGTTCTCTCTTTTATTTTTCCTTTGTGCCCATGTAAACAATTTCCTACACTGCTCTGAATGGGAACGACAGACGACCATAGCACCAAAGAGCCAACGAATGCAAAACCCATAGCGGGTGTGTACGTAGGTGAGAAATGGTTTGAAGTCGGTAAGTCGCTGAAAGACTCATAGGACACGAACCAGGCGATGTAAGGTAATTAAAACAAGGTACGGAAAGGACGAGGTACTAAAGAGGCCATCACAGGTGTACAATAGTTCTCATCTCGCCATTATTTCCGACCTTAACCACGACAGACGGTCGCTGTACCTTTGAAAATCGTCTACTAAACGGCAAACTTCTGTCAGTGGTATTCTGGAAATCAAGGAACATCGCGGCTGGCATCACATTTCTCCCAGGCCAGAAATGTTCACTGGCTCGTTCCTCGCTGGCTTTTGCTGCCTGGGAATTCTCAAGAGGCCTCTGGAATATTCCCGCCGCCGCGCCTCGACCCGAACTCCGCTCAGAAATTGTCCCCTGGTTTTGTTCTATGAAATGCCTTTACCTCCACCTCTACACACACACACACACACACACACACACACAAGACGAGATGATGATATGCAGAAATAGTTTTCCGAATAGAACAATAGGCTAGTGGAATGCATGAACAGAGAAAGTGATGTTTGTAAAAGAACATACATAAAATTAAAGAAAGGAATGTGTCAGTTTCATAAAGAAAAAAAAGACAACACGAGCATAACTTAACCATGGTAAACACACACACACACACACACACACACACACACACAACACACACACACACACACACACACACACACACACACACACACACACACACACACACACACACACACACACACACACACACACACACACACACACACACACACACACACACACACAGACAAACACACGCACACACACTAACACTTTTTTTTTCTTTTTACAGGTAAAGAAATTTCTTTTCGCTGCACCTCTTTCCTTTCTATTTCCAAACCCATCGTCTTTCTATACCTTTCTCCCTCTGATTTTTTTTTTCTACCCCCCCCTCTCTCTCTCTCTCTCTCTCTCTCTCTCTCTCTCTCTCTCTCTCTCTCTCTCTCTCTCTCTCTCTCTCTCTCTCTCTCTCTCTCTCTCTCCCTTGCAGCCGAGTCGATAGAGGAGGGCAGGACAGATGCAGCAGGAGGGAAGGGAAGGAAAATGGGAAAGGTGAGGAAGGGTCGCCTCCGCTTACCAATTATGCAGAGCGTCAGGCAGGCGAGCCATGTCACAGGGGAGGCTGAGAGCGGGGACCTGCATGTCTGATAGGCGGCGGTAGGTACGGAGGCAGAGAGGATTCAGATCTGGGGAGATAGCACTTCCAGAGAGAGAGAGAGAGAGAGAGAGAGAGAGAGAGAGGAGGCGAGGCAGGCTGCTGTGTCATCGAGCATTCTTCATTCGGCCTTTTCATTGGGAGGAGTGTGACCGGTCGTGATGCTCCACCCCTCCGACTCTTCTCGTTCTCCTCTTCCTCCTCTTTCTCCTGTTAGTGTTCCTTCTCCTACTCCTCCTCCTCCTCCTCCTCCTCCTCCTCCTCCTCCTCCTCCTCCTCCTCCTCCTCCTCCTCCTCTTTCTCCTCTTCTTCAGCTAACATTTTTCAGCTGCCTTCAACACGACAAACGACCAGATGGGTTTTCAGAGAGAGAGAGAGAGAGAGAGAGAGAGTTGTTACAGATTGTCTTGTCCCTGTCAGACTAGGAGCGAAAAACACACTGATTCGCTGTTAAAGTATAAAATAGACACAAAATCACTCCTCCTCCTCCTCCTCCTTCTCCTCCTCCTCCTCCTGATACCCCCTCCACCGCAGCACGAAGGGAGGCCGTGGATGAGGCGGGTGCTGGGGGTGTTAGGGGAGTGGAGGAGGAGGAGGAGGAGGGGGAGGAGGAGAAAAAAAAGTTACTGAAACAAAAATGCGTCACATAAAAGACATCAACAAAAGGGCGAAGGTGACCGAGAGAGTTGAACGTAACACAGGTAGTGACCCACATCTCCTACCCCCCCCACCTCTCTCTCTCTCTCTCTCTCTCTCTCTCTCTCTCTCTCTCTCTCTCTCTCTCTCTCTCTCTCTCTCTCTCTCTCTCTCTTCCATCAAAAAAATGTGGCAAATTATATGAATATGAGCATAAGAAAATGTTTATGTAATAGACTCTCTCTCTCTCTCTCTCTCTCTCTCTCTCTCTCTCTCTCTCTCTCTCTCTCTCTCTCTCTCTCTCTCTCTCTCTCTCTCTCTCTCTCTCTCTCTCTCTCTCTCTCTCTCTCTCTCTCTCTCTCTCTCTCTCAGTTACGATCATCCCAGGAAGTTGTAATTTTCCAGAGAGGGAAGAAGCAATATGTGTGAGGGTTTGCGCTGCGCTTCCCGGAGTGTTTGTTGTGGTGGAGAGGAGCAGACTGCGTGAAGCAAGAGGGACTTTCAATGTGGTTTACCCTGTCCGATTTGGGATTGCTGTTGTTTGCTCCTTAGTCTTTCCATATATTATCTTCTCATATCACGGGCTCCTTGTTAAACCTGTCTGTCTATTGGAGGTGTTTATGATTGGGTTTCAAATTGTATCTCTTATTGAGTTTACCTGCAAGTGTTTTAAGATTCTTATTCATAAAAGTTTTGCTCTCTCATCAGCATTATTTACAAAGACCACAGAAATTATTAGTCGGGTCCTCATAGGTTTTTTTTTTTATCTTTCATTGACTTGTTACACCATCACCAGAATCATGAAAACGCCCTTGGAAACCTAATAATTTCAATAAAAGCCAAGTCGAAGTATCCGTGATAAGACGCATAAACTTTTGAGTATGAGTACCATGACACTTCTTTGCAGAAAATTCAGTCTTTCCTCGCAACTTTTTGGAGAATTATAATTTTGGTTTTGTGGAGACATCTGGAAAGACTGGAAGGAAAACTGCAGTTCTGTGACCATATGAAGAGCAGCGCAAAGGCTTGTGTGGCGAGAGGAGTGATGGAGATAGAGGTGCAGGGCAGGAGACGAAGAGAAAGATCAAGGGAGAGGTAGATTCAATGGGTAAGGGAGGACTTAAGAGAAAAATAACTGTTGGAGGAACATGTAATAAGACCGGGTAGTCTAGTGGAGGAGAACTGTCAGAAACATCGGCCTCATACAGACGTGGGAGAAAGAAGATAAATTTGATGGTGTTTTGACGCTGCAGTGTGCTCCATTAACGCTGGTAACTTTTGTGATGCTATTGTAGTGTCGTCCGTTGGGTGGAGTCACGAGCATGACGTGACGTGACGGTCTTTGACGTGTGTGTGTGTGTGTGTGTGTTATCGTTTCCTTTTTCGCTCTTGGAGTTTATAGTTTGCTGAGTTGCCATCTGTGCTATTTTGCTCACTTTTCGTAAGGCGTTCAATGTTGCTTTTTCCCCACATTCGGTCACTTATCTACTTCACTATTAGGCACTCGTTCCCATAATCCCCTACAGCTTCTTAGACATTTTTGCCCGGCAGTCTTTTGAACAGACAACAAAAAATAACCCCCTGTTCTCTCTCCTTATATGTGTTTATTGAAACCTTTCTTCACAGTGATCTGAATGCTAACAAAAGACGATTAAAGCTGTAAAAGGGTTGGTGAATGCACGGAGATCTTTACTGCTTGTGAAACTCGGGTGTCGATTGTTCCGCACGCCGCACGCACATCAACGAAAACAGCAATGTAATTTTTTTTCCCACAGAATGAAGATGCTGGAGCCTGTGCTGAAGCCTCCTCTCACAAAACGAAGGACTTGTCTATGTTGCACAGCCTTGGAATGTTTGTCAGTTGGTACGGAAGTTCACTGCGAAATGTTTTACTCTTTCTATCATTATCTGTCGACATGTAGTATGGTCAGTTAATGTTTAGAGATTTTTATGATATTTACTCGATTAACGAAATTGTTTGTTTGTTTGTTTGTTTTTTTCCGTTTCCATTATCATCCGCATCCAGTCCGGCCCTGGTGTACTGGTGTAGAGAGAAGGGCTTGTAAGAGTGATTTTGTAATCTTTCTTTTTTTTCAAGTGAAGATAAAGGATAAAAAAAAATACTTCATCCTTGTTCCCCAGATTTTTACAATACAAAAATCGCCAAATGAGTGCACTAAAAAGTTATGAAACTCTAGTCGTAGTTTGTCGTAGCAAGGTGAGAGAAAAAAAAAAAAAAAAAAAAAGCAGGCGGAGAGCTCCATAATTCATGAGTGTAAGGGATCAAAGGTAAAAGGGATGACTTACTTAGTTTATTCACATATAAGGTGACGTAAATTTATCAGCGACCATCTTTTTAGCAGCCTCAAGAGTCAAGACTATTAAGATAAGTTTATTGTCACATTGTATACATGCAACATCAAATTTATTTTGTCCATACTATAAACTATTAATTGTGTACTAAAGGAAAAAGAAAATCACAAACACAAAATCCCGGCTTTCTATCTCTATGTGCTTCACCAACTCATTAGGTTATTGCGTTTTTAAATCATTGTAGAATTAAATGACAGTTTTCAAACTTGTTGATGTTATGCTTTGTTGGTGCTTGTATCCTGCATGATGTACGGAGGGCATGGGTGATTTACATCCCTTAAAATCAAGGTGAGCTTATTTATTTACTTTATTTCTTATGATTTATTTTCAAGGCACTGAACGACACGAATCCATTTACTGGTGAAGCAAGTGTTGTTCATTCACTATAACGGAACGAATCATCCTCACCACCTTTGCCCTCGGGGGTTAGGATCTCCATGTTTGATTTTCTCATCAGTGTTTTCCGGCGCAGGGACCTTGCTGGTGGTGTGGTGGTGGTTTGGGGCAGCGATAAGCATCATGTTATGAATCTTTTATACAGGTGAAGTGACGGTGGACTGACTGTGGCTGTGAAACTTCATGGAGGCATCTCAAGACTCCGGCAAGTGAACCTTGATTGTCCACGTAACCTGTGGAAGTGTGAAGCTACATCATGAAGGATACCGGAGTACATTGCCTGGCTGGCTGGATAAGGGTGAGTGTTAAAACATTCCTGTATTGTCGCGGTCCATCTGACGACATGAACGTCTCAACCGACGCGCCTTCACCTTGTCCTCTTCTCGGTGTGACAGGAAAAAATCTTAGTTTGGGTGCTTCATCTCATTCAAGAAGTTTATCTGTGACCTTAATTTATTACCGACCTTCTCACATTATTTCTGGAGCCCCTATTTCCTATTTCTTTCAGCTCCTACCCCCTGCGATGTTGAGGACCTGGTGGGAAAGCGGGATTTTCGGGTGGAGAAAGCTAAAACCGAGCCAAGTACTGCGTCTTACCACCAAAAATAAACAGGGAGCTGCACTACTACTGTTGCGGCTCTATTTAATACGTACCGGTTTAGATAGATTTAGGTAGGTTAGGTTTAGTTAGGCTTAGTTAGGTTTAGTTAGGTTCAGAGAGCATATCAGACATATTTATGTATGCATATATCGGAATCTCAGTTAATTGGGGACTGAGTTAAACCCTCCTCAGATCTGAAGCGTCTTTTGTACATGCTGTTGATTTTACTTTATTGATTGTAATGCACCTCATTCCTCTGTTCAATAAGTATAACTGCATTCAGAATTATGTTTTGTTTTATGCTTAAAAATACAATTATGGGTAAAACTGCTGTGATGGGGAGGTATCGAAATTCTCTCTCCTCTCTCTCTCTCTCTCTCTCTCTCTCGCAGATGGATAGATTGAAGTACAGGTAGATGAAGGTGGTAGTTTGGGATTTCCAGGACGGTACCAAAGCCATAAATTGAACCACAAACCCTTGAAAAACTGTTCCTTACTTCACTGGTTCACTCAAATGCTTCGAAATGCTAGTGTTTATTATTCTAGTTCCGATTTCTATATCTTTCCGTAATCAGGTTGTTAGTGCATTGTCATTGGGGAGCTTTGAAATATTATACCGACTTATGGTTTTGGATGATAATGTAGATGGACATAGGCATAAAAGTTTTAGGACTGCCACGTGTAGGCCTACTGGCTTCTTGCCGTTTCGCTTATGCTGTATTCATCATCGGTCACACTTAAGAATAATTAAAAGCGATGTATGTTATGAAAGTTAGTCAGGCTGCGATCAGAAATCAAGCTGCGCGAGCTCCTACGTTTTCAGTTGTGTTGTGCGCATCTCTGGCGTCCGGTGTGAGTTGTATTTTCCTATTTATGTTCGAAAACCCCGAGATGCACTCCATGTGTTCGTGTGTTGCTTCTGCCTCAAAATATGGTGCATGCATTGTAAGAGCGGGGACATTGATGGAGGGAAGAGTTGGTTCTTTTGATACATTAAATGCTTAAGTCCTGAAACCATATTTATTTCTTCTCATGCAATAACTTACAATGATTACCATGCATAAAATGAGCTCTCTCCAATAAAAAATAAAAAAAAACAGCGCTTTTTTGAGAGAGAGAGAGAGAGAGAGAGAGAGAGAGAGAGAGAGAGAAGGGATATAGAAGGGAGGCGGATGGAAAAAGGGGGGAAGCGGAGGGTCCACGGTCGGCCAGTCGGCGGGACGGAGTGACCAGCAGTTTTATTGTTGACTCTGATAAAACACAGAATCCAACCAACCCGGACCGGCAGCCGCTTGGGAACGTCCTGCGAGCTCGCCTGCCTCACTCCAGCCCCAGTCTGTCCCGCCCCGCTCTAGCCTGACTTATTCCCACTTCAGTTTGCCTCACACTTGCCTATCTCATCCTTTCCTTGGCCTTTCATTCCTTTTCTAACTTATCTAAAACATGACCCATCCATTCTTTCTCCTGCTAAAACCAACCTCGTCTCTTAGCTTTTTTTTTTTTTTCTCGCATTTCAAACTACTTCATGGTCTTCCCAGCATCCATCTTCATTCTATACCATCATTCCCTTTCTAATCTAGCTTATACGTGCTCCAACCTTTCTTTTCTTTTTCCATCTCCTTTCCATTAATTCACCATCTTGACTACTTGATTTTTTCGTCCTGTCTTCATTCTATAGCCTCATGCCATCTCTAACTTACCCTATACGTCTTTCACTTCCGTTCTATTTCATCTTCTCCAAATACTGTATGGTCTTTCCAGCCTTCATCATCATCCTCATCATCCCCTCTTCCCAGTTTGTCTATCATTCTTCCTTTCTTGTTCATTTCCCTTCCGCTTCCCTAAGTCCTACCTCAGATTAGTGTGTTTTATATTAAACTTTATGAATATGCTCGTCGGAATCCCAATTGGTTATGCTCATTAATATCCGTGTTCAGAAACGTTTTGTTCTTTCGCCATGGCTGTTTTCAAAGGCCACAAAAACAACTGGATAGGTTTTCAAGGGTATGTTTTGCTATTGATGATGCTGAATAATTGTTATACTATTAGTAGAATCATGAAAGCACTCTTGAGAACCCCAATAACCTCTCCAGGGGCACGTATAAAAGTCGTGATAACGCGCTGAAGTGTTTGAGAATACGAGCCTAAGTTGTTTGATAGTGTGTGTGTGTGTGTGTGTGTGAGGGAGGGAGGGAGTGAAATAAGTAGCCAGTGATAGGGAAAGCGGTTAACAACAACGTGACTCGTTTCCGAAAACATCAGCACATTTTCTATGCGGTTCGTCGTCCCCATTCCAGCACTATTTGCAGCTTACGTAATGCAGTTGGTCAGTTCGCATCGTTATTTAGTATGAATGTAGAATCCTTGCAAATGTCGAGGGAAAGCGGGAAAGCTTCATCCACAACAATGTTAGATTAAGGAGTTATCTGCTGGACTCGATAATTAACGATGTAACAGAACTACAGGACAAGTGAATTATCTGAGGTGGTGGTGGCATCTTCTGGCCGTGAAGCGAACCAGAGCTGGATGGTGGCGGCAACACTGACTGAGATCACGGAGAGTAAACACGGCCAGCTCTCAAACCAGACCCTCGACACTGCCCGTCGCCACTGCCCGTGTCAGCCATCCGCAACCTTGCCTCCCCCGTCATCTTCCCTGCAGCACTATGGCCCGTATTATGAAACGCTTTGGGCTCTCATTAGTATCATTCTCAACGGCCACACAAATTATTATCATTATAGGAGGGTTTTTAATGTTTTTTTTTCCTTTTATCTGGAATGGAATATTTGTATTTGTAATTCGTATTAGAATACATTCAAATACCGTTTTTGGATGTATTCATATTCATAAATCAAAGTATTCTCATTCCTACTCAAATGCATGGGAAAAATATTTGAACTCTTCGAATAATACAACTAGTTATTCTAAATTTATCAGAAATAAGAGTCGTCGTCCCCTACAACTCTAGTTCCCTGAACGGTCGTGCACTACACAGCAGAGTCAGAGCGGCGCCTGCTAGCTAAACTCTGCTTCAGGTAACACTTACCACTGGACGAGAAATGGGTCTTGCTTGCCATGGCAGGCTCATTTTGTAGGTTAATTTTCTAGTGTTCACCACCGATTCACTAATGACGCACGTAAAAGGCAGGCAGGACAGTACGTTATTATGGAAGAACAGATGCCTCAAGAAAAGACAAAGGATTTATTTATGTCGGTACACTGCCTGAACAAAATTATTTTCATAAATTTTTCGATTGAGAACAACGCATTTCAGTGTGTGTGTGTGTGTGTGTGTGTGTGTGCGTGCGTGCGTGCGTGCGTGCGTGTGCACGCCCGTGCGTGCGTGTGTGCGTGCGTGTGCGCGCGCGCGCGTGTACGTGTGAGAGAGAGACCCCTAGCAAACGGTAGGGACGGCCTCGCCTGCACCCCCTGACAGGTCAACGGGATTAATGAATTTTTTTCACCCCAACGTATCCTGCCGGACAGAAATAACATGAAAAATTCTGGTGGGGAGAAGAAACAAATTTAGAAAAAAGAATTATTGTTGGGCGCAGCCTCCAGTGCCTCGGTAAATGGAAGTCGCTTGTACCTGCCCGCTTTACAATACCTGGCCGCATGTAGCCGCTGACGTCAGTGCCATGTTTTCCCAGGTAACAAGGGGCGGGCGCTTGTTGCATGGTGTATTCAATGAGCGCAGTAGGGCAGATGAGTTCCATCGCTTGCTGCAAATGTCGTTTGAGGTGGAATTACTACTCCACTCTAGTGAAACGAAAGGAGAATGGGAGGTTAGACTGCTAAGAATTTCATATGTCGTGTCTAAAATTATGATGACTGTTTGCGCACGCTGAATAGATGCCCCTGAGGTTAGAAACTAGTTGCCTGGGAATGTTGTGTGCTATTTTTGTGTGTGTTACGGATAGTAGCAATGAATGGATGACGAAAATAATGTACGAGTCTTGTAACCACACCAAACAAGGGTTCCGTTCTGATTAATGTGTGTGTGTGTGTGTGTGTGTGTGTGTTTCACGCTGATATAAAAAAAATACTTATCTTCGTTCTTATTGTTGTTTTGTCATGGTTATTTCTATCGGAATCCTTGGACACACACACACACACACACACACACAGCATTATATGGAGTAAAGTACTCTTTGTTTTACGTTTGTAACATCAGTCACAGGTTCAATTCCTGACCCACGATGTGATCTATATGTAGCTGTTTTAATATGCACGCTGTAATTTTCATAGGAGCTTTAATATAGAACAAAAATATCGAAATAACACAAGAGCTTATTACAATGATATCTTTATCGCCACCTTCCTATTTCTCTCATCTTGTCAATATTTACTTGGAGCAAACTAGCACATTTCTAGGATGAGACTGGCATGAAAGCACGCAAAATTTCGAAACAGTATAATCCCTTAAAAAAAAATTGCATTAAACAAAACAAAAAAATAAGTAAATATATAAATAATAATAATAATAATAATAATAATAATAATAATAATAATAATAATAATAATAATAATAATAATAAATTAATAAAGCAATGTAGAGCATAAAGACGTTGTTTGTTTATATTTTGAAGGCAGTCAAGCGTACTGTAGAAACATGTATTGCTTAGAGTACAGAGCAGCTACAGACAGACACCGCTGGCAAGGTCAACAGGACACACGAACGAACCCACACATACTCGAGGGCCGCGGGAAGGACGGACAGTGAAAAGGCAAATTGGTGAATATCATCATTCGTTAAGCAGACCAGACTTGAATTAAGTGGAAGCTGCTCTTAACCTCTTACTGTCAAAGTTACATTAGTTCCAAAATAAATAAATAAATAAACAAGATTAATTAATTAATTAATTACAAAAATCATGTGGACTTGGTAAACTTAATTACACAGCAGCCGTACATAATTGAATAATAAGAAAGAAATTAGCGAAACAGTTTCAGTGATTTATTAGTAAACTGAAACCACATTAAATAAATCAATAAATAAACAAGCAGATAAACGACGTAAAAGTCAAGGTTTCCATGAATATCTGCTTCATTCCAGTGATACATTAACAAGGAGAATGAAAGAGAAATGCTTCCATAAGAATCCAACTCCTCAATTATCTGGCCCTTGAAAATGGTTCAAAGCCAACATACAGACCAACATACATCTAAGTTAGCCACAAGCTGCAGTTAATCAGCTTCCTGCTTCCTGCTTGACCTCATTGGTAATAACAATGGAGTGTTCTTCACTGATAGAGTAAATGGCAGTCTTTGTGTCTCTAATCAAAAGGTATATCTGCATGCATGTCATGAACCGTAGTAGTAGTTTAGCATTGTTTTTGTGTGACAAGTATTGAATGGTAACTATCTTAGGTATGTTGTCCCTGTTTCTTAGGGTATATAAATACCTTCATTATGTTAGGTTATGTCATGCTGTGCTGCCAGACTACTGTAAACTAATAGTTCCGTCATTGGGTTACTATTAGTCTGTGTTATGTGAATGTTTCCGTTATCATGGTATGTTAAGCTTTATGAATATATCCAACAGTATGTTGCTTGTTATAATTTTTACGCTGTACTACTACTACTACTACTATTACTACTACTACTAGTAGTAGTAGTAGTAGTATTTACTATTATTATTATTATTATACATTAGATTTTAAAGAAAGCTCGAACGTCATTGTTACCCCAACAACTACATTTTCTTTAGCTGTGATGCTTTGTAGAATATGGCAAAGTACCGAAATAAGGGTAGCTTACTTAAACTTGCTTTTTTTTTTTTTTTTGTGTGTGTGTGTGTGTGTGTGTGTGTGTGTGTGTGTGTGCGCGCGCAAGTGCGTGTGTGCGTACGTATGTGTGTGTGTGGGGGGGATTATGAGAATTTCGTGTTCTTGCTGTAGGATAGCGTATCTGCATGTCACTAGCAAATAAGCTGGTAGGTTCCGCCTTGCTTAGGTTGCTAAAAGTTTTCAGTGAGTAGTCAGCTGTTGTCCCCGATCAAGAGGTTGGAGTGCGTGCTGTGTGGAGGTCATACTTTATCAGACAGTCCTTCAGGAGTATACCTTGTCTTCACTAAGAAGAAACTGAAATTGATGACATGCCATATATGGCACCATTAGGATTTTCAAAGGTGTTTTCTTTATTCTAGTGGCATGTTAACAGGAATTGTTTATCAATGGGGAAAATACCAGTAAGAAAGGCTAGTCATCTCTGTAGCCTTTGATTATAGTTGTGATGAGAGAATGAAGTGTTTCTGACTACAAGCCCAAGAATCACCTAGGGGCAGACTAGCCATTTTGGCACTAAGGAAGTCAAGGATCATAGAGAGAGAGAGAGAGAGAGAGAGAGAGAGAGAGAGATCAGTTCCAAGATATAGAGGTTAGGTGAACAGGGACAAACCAGGAATTCTTCATTTATTGGAGTTGCAATGTTTCACCTTATGCAGAAGGCATCATCAGGCTAAAATGATGTTTTAATTTTTTTTTTTTTTTTTTTTTTTGCCTGATGATGCCTTCTGCATAAGGTGAAACATTGCAACCTCAATAAATGAAGAATTGCTGGTTTGTCCCTGTTCACCTCATATATATATATATATATATATATATATATATATATATATATATATATATATATATATATATATATATATATATATATATATGATGCCCCATGAAGAAAGCTTTCCAAATTCACTGTTGAGTTCTTACAAGAATAGAAAAGCTTTTGCTTTGCAACACAGGTGACATTAAAATCACCTAATGATGGCAGTGTAACAGTGTAATGGAATTTTTGAGCCTAGAATTTGTTAGGGATGGATTCATAAAAGAAACCAAGGGAAGATGAAAACTATATTTATTGATACCTTAATAAATTTGCCAACTGATTTTTTTTTTCTTTGCTAAATAAAAACTTCTCTTCTGACCAGTGAATATGATACACTTCCCCATGATGCAACAGACCCAAGGACTAGCTGAGACATTTGGGGACATGAAACTAAATAATTTTTGTACATATTATATAAACTCCATACATAAGAAAATGCATTTACAGGTTTTATTTACAAAATGTTACTATAACAATTTGCTATGCTGTAAGACAGCAGGGTTTTCTGGTCTATGTGTTAAATATTTTTTTCTGGTCTGTACTGGTTGTGTGTGTGTGTGTGTGTGTGTGTGTTGTGTGTAGTCAATGCTTGTGAAATAACTATTTAAGAAATTAACATTTAGACAAATCATTACATGAATTTTGCTTTCATGTAAGAGTTTGGAATTCCTCATGTTTTCTCCCACTGAAATTAAAATACAGCTTAACCCTTTCCCATTCTGAGTATTAGTCAAAATCTGCTCTTTTCATACAACCTATACAGAGGGCATCTTGAACAGTTGTGTTGATGTTTTATTTACAATGCTCATAGCAAAATGCCTATTAATAGATCTCAGTTAATTTTCATCTTGAAGCTTTGTAATTGTATGAACTGTACCATAGCATAGCCAAAAAAGAAAAATCAACAAAATGATAATGCGAGAAGAATAGCCAATATGCAAAAAATGTTCCACTTTACTATAATTAAAATTGTCAAACATTAACATTCCTGGTAACATTTTCTTTCCCCATGACATAGCTAAAAAAAATGTCCTTTAAAATTGTGTATACAGTTGTATTTTAATAATAATAATAATAATAATAATAATAATAATAATAATAATAATAATAATAAAATATGGAAGAGCACACTAGCAAATCATACTGCTTCAAAAGCAACAAGAAGACAGACGGTCTTTGTTTGCACGTCATCCACAGTTAGGCATGAAGCACATTTCTTACACCCATATGCAGATAAACAACAACTATTCTGCTAAATGTCAAGCCCACCATCCAAACTTTGTTTTTTCAATGCTGTGAAAAGTTATCAGAATATGAAAGGGTTAAACAGCAGTGTACAAAAATTTCATTAATGTAAAACCAATTATTCCATTTTAAATTTCAGGTTGAAACCAATCATATAAAAATTTCAGTAGCCCAAGATGCTAAACATTAGTTATTGATAAATCTCTTATGTTTTTGTTGTTATTTTAAGTCATGAATATATTTTTTGTCTTGTCATTATAATAGGCTAAAGATACCAGGAAACTCACTCGGACCAGTATGAAGACTTGAGAGCTCAGCTAAACTGCAATGTATCAAGATGTATCAAAGGAGAGATATGTTAACTGTACATCTGCTGAACTGCACTTCATGGAATGCTACTCATCACTTTTTCTTTTTTTTTTTTTTTTTTTTCTATTTTCTTTCATTTAGGTATGCAGTTATAATACACTATCACTGGATATTATAAAACTCAATCAGGTCTGTCTTTATATATATGTTGTATATCAACAAAATAATTATTTTATTCAAATACCAGTATGTTGTCATGTACATGTACGTTTCAACTAAGGATGTCCACTGTATGTAGGGAATAAGTTTGTATCCATAAACAAGATTACACCAGGGTTCTTTTCCTCTTAAAAAGTAAAATAAATAAATAATAATAATAATAATAATAATAATAATAATAAATTCTTTTAAATAAATAGAAATACTACTTTGCTGCTGCAATGGCCTTGCAGTTTGTTTAACAAGCAAAGTGTTAACTGGCAATTTTGTAATGCTACCAGCTATAGCTGTCTCTGTTGTTGTCAGTGTGCTCTGAGATGCTGGTGAGGGCAAATAATTTACAAGCTCACTTCCCACAACTGGACTTACTAAAAGTGCTTACATTATTAGTGATTGTTTTTGTTCTTACTAATACAAGGTCTGGTACAAGTTTGTATAATGAAAAGGTTCCAAAAATCTACTTTCAACAGCTCCAGAACTCAAGAAAGCTAGTCAAGGCAGATTGAAGTTAGTGATCCATTAAAAAAAAAAAAAAAAAAAAAAGAAACCTCAAGCTGCCTAAGCAGACATATCATTATCACTCACAAATAAATGTATATGCAAGAATAGGTTTAGTTTTAGTACATGTAAACAAACACACTGGACTCTGCATCACATCATATGGTGAAAATAATATAATTTTTAGTGTCCCTGAATGTCAAAGATGTTTGATTTAACTGTACAATGAGCTAATGCACCATGCCTACTACAGAGGGCAGTGAAACACATTAGTTCTATTCAGAGTTACTTTAGTGACAATTCTAATGTTTGTTCTTCCTTCTGAAGATCAAGGCAATGAATGCAGAGGTGACAGGAGAGCTCTTGAACACTTTTTGTCATCATCAAAACTTTTTTTTTCTTACCACCACAATTTCTTCTGCAAAATCCAGCATCAAACAAGACTAATTGTTAGAATCAAAGACCTCTCATAGATGCTAAGCAACTCCATAAATGCACTTCGTATATATATATATATATATATATATATATATATATATATATATATATATATACCCTTAAAAGATGCCTGAACAGTTGCCAAGCAGCTAGATGATAATGAGGTTCTTTTAGTTGGTACCTGAATTCTAAGACCTTAATCTCAAGAACTGCTGGAAACGGGTGGAACAAATTCAGTACTGGCAATACCTTTAATGTTTAGAGGCTCCAGTCTGAGATCAAATGATTGTAGTTTCTGTTTTTACAGAGAATGGACCAGGATGAATATGAGAAAACTTGCCCGCATCTTGCATGAGACACCAAGAAACATAAAACCATTAGAAATACACCAATATATTTTATTCACTTCCTTTTCACTTGTGACTGAGTAATAGAAAATAATTTATAAATGGAAAACTACCCCTGGCCCAATCTCATTTGTGGAGTGGACAACGTAAAACTTTCAAATTTATGAATTAACAAAACTTAAACCTTGAAACGCATGGGTGTAACTGAAAATTTCAAGCATGCTTTTTGCAAACACGATAATTTTTTTATACCAAGAATATTACTTTTTATGCTGAAAGAATATTACATAATCTTTCAATGCAAGAACCATTAATTCTCTGCACATGTTTGAACATCAATGAAGTTGAGCAAACAATTACAGTGCTGTTGTGATGTAAAAACATAACTTTTCTAAACAAGATCCTCCAAACATCAATCCAACTCTTCCTCAAACATGGGTCTAGCTGAAGAAGACCTAGAAGTTGGAGAACTGGTGCTGCTGGTGGAGGATGAAGAGGATGAGGCATTGCTACTGCTTGGGAGTGATGATGGAACCCCCGCCTGAGGTCTTACTAACCTAAAAATGAAATGTAACAAATTTGTAAAAGTAATATGAGACATATTCATGTGACTACTATTTGCAAGGTTACACTGAACAAAATTTCTGCTATAAAACCATAAAACATCACCCTAGAAGGAAAGAACTGCTTGAAAGAATTGTGTGTGATGGCGCTACTCCTACCTTGTCCAACGATGCAATTTCTCAAGAGGAGGAAGATCAAGATATTTTGTTTATTACCAGAAATAAATTGTGTGGTCAATTAGTTTGCAGGAATCGGACAAACAGATTAATCAGCCAAAACAAATTCTCGGCTAAGAGTGAGTACACCTGTAGTGTGAAATCTTTGTTTCTGGAACCTTGGCAACACTGTGTGGCAAGACAGCTGCACTTACCTGACATGTAGTGTGATGGCCAGATGAGTTGCCACTACGAAGGACATGCCAGCTGTGGTTGCCTTGTACAAGGCAGACATTTCAATCAAACAGATAGATATCAGCTCAGACAGGCATGAGTATGTGTGTTTGTCATGTGGTGGTGAAGTGACTTGAGAACTACGGTGGTATAAGATCTGCCTGCAACTTGTCTCTGGTCTGGCAGACCCAAATTAATATCTGCAAGTATCCAGAAAGTGACTGCACTGACTGCCTTTCTGCCTTTCTGGATTGTTGCAATCATTTTCTGGGTACTTATGGATATTAATTTGAGCCTGTTAGGTTGGAGACGAGATGCAGGTAGGTCCTACATGGCCTCAACCAATCACTTCACCACCTTCTGACAAAGTGAGCTGATGATATCTGCTTGATTGGAATGTCTGCCTTGTACAAGGCAACCACAGCTGGTATGTATATCCTCCCTTGTGGTAACCCTCCTGGCCATCATCATACTGGGCTATGCGCATGCCAAATGTCACACAACAAACAAACAAAGAAAAATGATGAGGCACAAAAGAACAGGATAACCAAAATCCAGCCTAGTAGGCCTCACAAGGCAGCTGAGTGTGGTTGTCCCACCAAGCACTGAACAGAGATTTCAGGCTACAAGTGAACTCTAAGACATTAATTGAAAAAAAAAGTTTGCCAGCCATCAACAAACTAGTTAAAAAAAGTTTGCCAGCCATCAGCAAATTAGTTAACTACACAGACTTTAGCATGTGACACAGTTAAGGAATTCTTAAAACCATGTGTGTTTTTTTTAAACCAAACTAGTTAATTACATAGACTGTACCAATTAAGGAAGCCTATTAAAAAGGTAATGACAATCAGTATTCACTGATACATTCCCCCCCTCCTCTCTCTCTCTCCTCTCTCTCTCTCCTCTGTGCCCACATGCCAGAGACAGATTCTACTGCAATGGGAAAAACTTCATATAGAAACATCTTGACAGCTATGAACATATTATCAATAAAGTATGAAATGGATGAATGTGTTCATAGTCTTAAAAATGTTCCTTTCAGTAAATTATTTTTAGTATCTGAAGTTCCTCAGTGCAGTTAAAAATGAGAGAGAGAGAGAGAGAGAGAGAGAGAGAGAGAGAGAGAGAGAGAGAGAGAGAGAGAGAGAGAGAGAGAGAGAGAGAGAGAGAGAGAGAGAGAGAGAGAGAGAGAGAGAGAGAGAGAGAGAGAGAGCCAGCCCTGAATGTTGAACAAATTAATGATCACAATCCAAAATAAATAAGTACCTACAATTTGTGGATATAAAATAAATGCAAACAAAGAGGATCTAAATTTTTGTCTACAAATCTAAGCGGAAGGGCACAAAGTGGGAAACTCCCAAAAGCCAATAAAGAATTAATAAAATTACTGAATATAAAAACAGGAAAGTCCATATTCTCAAAACATTGTCATCTGAATGTCTTTTAACAGCATATTGTGCAAATTATTGAGGTTCTGAGTTCTTTCCATGATTCTAGTAAAACAAAATATCCATTAGCCTTTGAAAAGTGATCTTGATGAGAAAGCAATGTTTAAGAATGCCAACCGAAGTAGTTACTGAACTGTCAAAAAATATTCACTAAAGAAAGAGAAATTACTATGTAATTCATTTAAAAGCCTTGCACCTCTCAGGTCCAATAATCTACCATCACTACTGCTTGGTGAATTTCCTTCCCACACCAATACTGTCATAATGTACACTGCTTACTTTCATCAGCCTCTCATCTTTTACTCTTGTATCATCTTATCTATAACTTATAATATTATAACAAAATCAAAATTTTATCCTTGTGCACATCATTGCACTCATAAGCTGTCTCAATCACTCTTCTGAATCAGTCAACAGTGTAGTATCCTTTGAAAACCACCTGATTCTAATTTCACCCTCTACCATCACCACTCACCAGAATATCTCAAGCACTTTACTGAAAGCACTAGTTAGTAGTGTATGATAAGCTAACAGAAGCTAGTGGGAGACAACTAAGGGTGTGGGAAGTTACTTGCCTGCTCACCTTGGACCAGAGCTAGGAGGATTGTTCCCAGGAGTTGCTGAGGCTCCCATTACTGGCCGCCCATCCTCTAGAAGCAATTTGCGGCATATTGGACAAGTTCCATGCTGGCGATTGAAAAACAGGTACATAAGTATTTTTCCTCCAAATGACTTAAAACATGTTCTGACATTCAAGAAAGTATCTATACTCTAACAATATTTGTAATTAATCACTACGCAATACAGACACTCCCAGAGTTATGAATGATTGTCAAAAACCTGATTCGTAAGTTGTTTTTTTTTTCTTTTTTAATATTTTGTGTGTACAGTATACCTTCTCAAGTTTCATGTTGGCTTTCTTCCAAAATCACAGCACTAAACTCATGGATTGCAAAACTCAGGGTATTGAACTCATGGTATTGGTATGCTAACCACATAGCCTAGCACTGTATGAATGTGTGTTTTGTCTTCATGGGATGGCAGTATAGTGCACTTTGATCTTGATCTTGCTGTTACAAGTGAAAGGATTTCTCCTCTGCCAGTTTCAGTCACACAATTACATCACACCACATACCACTACCGGCCACACAACAAACAAAATCTCACTTAATCACGCCACATGAAGCCACACTGTGCTTAACCACACCACAACCCACATCTCACCCTCCAAATCATGCCACACACAAAACAACTGCACCACATCACACATAGCATCCAGCCACACCATGGACACAAAGCCACATCATACCAGCCACACAAGATCCCACACAAGTAAATCAACAATCCATATTACTCCCAGCCACATATCACATCACTAATATCACAAGAGCTACACAGCAACTCATATCACACAGTCATACCACATGACCTAGCATTGTCTGAGTGTGTGATGCAGCAGTGAGATCTTGATCTTTATCTTGATGAACAGGGTAGCTCAGGATTGCTCCTGAGCCAGAACTCTTGTTCGTATCTGTAGAAGTTCATAACTCTAATGTTCATAAATCAGGGAGCATCTGTATAATTATATACATATCAGGCCAGCAATCCCAGACTGGGTGGCCCTGATAAAGCACCACACACTCATACATATACATCAGTCACACTCTTAGCCCCACTGACCTCTGGTGGAAAGGAATAGTCTCATGGATAATCCTATAACAGGGTCCTTTGGTTATGCTGGAGTTCCTTCCCTATGCTGTGACATAAACCAAATTTTGGTAGAAGCTGGAACCAATCTAAGGTCTTACAGTATGCAAAAAAAAGAAAACAAAAACTTGCCTTTACTTCTATGGTTGGGTTGCTCTATGTTTGCAAACACTAAGAAATTCACTTGCTGCTTTCACATCACCACCATCATCCCACCTCCTTACATCTTAAGGTTATGTAAATTAGTATGAGCCTTAAAACCACATAAACCATTAATGGCTGAAAACTCTTCACTTTTACTTTTGAAGGCTTCAAACAATCTTTTAGTTTTCTCCTGAATTATCATAAGGCCCACTGGGATATGCTGTTGATGCTGGTCTTCCAGCCAAAGCACTAATAACTGCTCCATCTCAACCACTTTCTTAGACCACTTTGCTGTTTGGTTATTATCACAGTTGATTTCCAAGAAGCAGAATCTTTCATACATTAAATAATGTGATCCTCATCCTTGATAACTGTAGTTACAGTCAATGGCTCTGACCAACAGCCAGCAAATGATTGTCGGCCTTTCTCCCTTCTGTGCTCATTTCACAATGTCTAAATTAACTTTCACAGCAATTGCTTTCCTTTTCCTTGATGCACTGCCATTAGAGAAGTCTGCCTCACAAATGGGTGCTATAATGATGTTAAAAAAGGCAACACAAACAAGAGCGAAGAAGTACTAATCCAAAATGACACACAAATGAAACTGACCAATGCTTCCTTCCTTGGTCTATTGTTGTCTCATACAGTGTGTGTGTGTGTGTGTGTGTGTGTGTATATACACACACACACACACACACACTGTACGAGGCAAATTGATTAATATAGAAATAAAAAATATTCTTACCAGTTCTAACCAGGGAATGATGCAGTCATTGTGAAAACAGTGTTCACAATACAGGCGACGTACAGTTTCATCTACTGTAAAGTCCTCCATGCAAATTGAACACTGTAGTCCTTTATCTGCAAGGGTAAGTTATATAGTGTTTTCTGAACCTACTGTGAGTGGATTCTGAAAACAATCATTGAAAAGTTTGAGACATAAGAAACTAAATCCTCTCAATAAAGATAATAATGTTACTGCATTGCTACAATTCCCAACCCAATAGCTCAGTAGTGAAAAATGGAATGATACAAATGACAACAGAAATACACTGATATGGAAGGTATCAGGTTGAATGAGGTGCAATACAGTCAAGCAACCCTCTTTCTCAAAACATTTTAAAAACCAAGGCCACTTGACACCCCTACATCAATATTTATTGACAATATAGGAGATGGAAAAAAAGTAAATAAAAAATAAATAAATAAATAAATAAATATATAAATAAATAAACATCCTGCATGTCAAAAGTGAGTTAAGAGCACCTACTGATAATAAATTCTTGAACTGTGATCTAGTGACATGCTGCATAACCTTGAATTGCCAGTTTAACTACAGACCATTTAGAGAAAAAATCTCAGCAAAACTTTTGTGTTCAGCTGGCAGCCCTGCAGCCCACTGGCCCACAAAGTTAGAAAGAAATTCAACCTCCCTTGAGAAATACTTTAATTTCTTCACTTAGCTTAAGATATCAAATTTTACAATTTATACTCCACATTACTTAAAATTGTAATGTCCAGCCATTGTGAGGTTATGCTTAAAACAAAAGATGTCCTCACAAACATAAAATACTCCTGAATATGATGGTGCCTTTAGATTTTGCATGAAAAGTTATATAATAGAGAAAATCAGATTTCTTTGGGTTAGGTTTTTTAACCTATCGAGGTTAAAAACTGTGATATAGTTGAACAAACACTGTTTCATCTGTGGATGTTAACAAAATTTGCCTAACTTGTGTAGTTGTTCAACTAAGTGAAGAAATATAATTATTTATCGAGAGGTTGAGTTTACCCGACTCTGTGGGCGAGTGATAAGCAGGGTTGCCAACATAAAACAGAGGTCTCACTGAGATTTTCTTTGCATGGACTCTAGTGCCCTTAAAATGTCCCTAGACCAAGATGTTTTGTATCATATACAACAGACAAAACATTATATGTACAGTGAACACTAGAAGAGCAGTCAGTTATAATACTTCCACATGTCTGCTAGTTGCCAGATGCAGATTGAGATTGTTTACTTTTACATAGACCATAAGGAATCTTAAGTCAAGTAACAAAATACAATTTTAATATATTTAGAGCTAGTTTGATTTCTTTCATTAAATATCAGAAAATATTATTAAAAAGGAACTTAAAATAAAGTCTTACCACACTGCTCTTTGGTGATTTTGGATGTAGGTATTTGAGAAATCTCGTCTTTAGTGAGAGGTGGAGGGCCTGTCCCATCAAGCTGGTTCATAAGCTGTGTGATGATGGTATCCAGCCCTCCCCGCCCCCAGGCATAGTCCCCAGGATTAGAAGCTAGGTTTGAGGCAACCAGAACAGGAAATCCTGGCCAGTCAATGCCCATTTGGGGAACGTAATCTGCTCCTCCTACACTGGCCTCAATGACCCCTGAGGTCATCTGCATTATGAGGTCATGAATGAGAGGGGCAAGTGCAGAGTGGCGGTCTCCTCCACTGACCCTGGATGAGGGAGAGGGAGAAAGAGAACAAAAAATGGTATGAGTCACAACTTCTGAATTCTTTTTTAACTTTTGTACACATTCCATTCACACAGGCCCACGTATCTAAGATGTGAACCACCAAAGATTCTTTTGATATCCAATGATGGTGTATATGAAGAATATGTCTAAATGAAGAAAATTCACTGTAATCCTTATAACATTATCTGAAAATTAAAAAATAAAATCCTGTAATTATCAGGAATGTTACTTCATTCTGCTGTGTAAAAAGAAATCCAGTAGCCATTTAATTAGATAGTTTTACACAAAACTAGCATGATATAAAACATCAATGTACAATTGTATTCAAATATTTCTATAGATTTCTTAACAAATATCCTAGACCAAGAAACATGTCATTTTCATGGGAGCTGACTGGAGTTGGCCTGTTCCCCTCAATGGCCATGACAGATGGGTTCCATGTGGCAAACATGAAATAGTGACAGAGAACTGTAATGCAGTGAATGTACTACACATATATACTAAGATATGATTTTCAACTCAAAACCTTTAAAAGTCTAATGGATTTTCACACACCAAGCTATTGAAATACATATTCAGCTAAATGGAAGATTGATCATGATCAGTTTTCCCCAACACATACACATAGTGTGGAGGCCATTAAGGGGGTTAAGTGAATGTAATAACACAACCTTGTACAAGCAAATTACAATGTGAGAGTTAGTCATTTAAACTTGCTAAAATGCTGCACTTATCAACTGATGCAGTATCACTTTACTCCCAACTTGAACAAGAGGTGGCACAAACATTTTCAACAGTTACTTCATTGTGTACACGACAATCAGGCATGAGAATATCTTGCAAGTAATCTGCAAACCTGTAATAGTCAGTCTGCCTTTCTTTGATTTATAAACAAATTGACAATTGACAGCAATTAATTTTCTTTAACAATATGCAATGACTTTGCAAAGCCAGAGTTATCAACACAAAAATACACTGACATTACTGGACACAACACCCATTGCCCCTGCCACACAATTCAGTCTCCAAATGGCTATGAAGCAAAAATTTCATACTTTCATATATACTGCAACTCCAAGGAGAGAACAGTGAGACAAGCCAGAAGACTGTTGGTAATAATAAGTAATATATTTCACAACATTCATTACCACAGGATGTTCTTAGTACATACTGATTTGGACCACAACCACTTGTCTGCATTACCTTTAAATGGAAATCATGCTATGTTCTCATTATTATTATGAGTTTGTATATTATGAGATTGTAGATTTCAGATAGCACACTGATTATGGCAGCAACATCTGGGTAGATTATTGTCACTGCTGAGAGCAATGCAGTGTAGTCGTGGCCCTACATAATTATCATCTCCAATCAATCAAGACTCGTGTGGAAGTAGCTCATTCTTCCTACAGTACAGTGATTACATACTCCTGTCACTGTTTGGCATAAAAATTGGTGCTTCAGCTCTATACTTACCACACTTAATTAAGTGATGTTGTACATCCATAACATACATGAAATAGCAGCCACAGTGAGAACACTGGTGGTAGGATTTGGGCTGGGATGCCATTGTCTTTGTTTATTAGAAACGTGGAACTGTCACCACTCACCACACATATCACACTACCATCTGTGCAGCAAGTGAAAAAAATTGGTTATGTTCAAGGAGATGCTAGGCTGTTAATCTATGCTGATGCAAGCAGTATTAAATGGCAATTTAAAGTATAATTTACAATATTAGCATCAACTAATCCAGTTTCATATGAGCAAAATCCAAGTGTTACTTTTTTCCAACTATGAAAAATAACTGAAATATCCATACTATGGAATTAAGCATTTGTGTGATGAATGTGTGAAAGTGTGAATACAACAAAGACTTCACATATAAATGTTCTACACTTTGAGGACAACACAATACTTCAGCAGTTTTCATGACACTCTCTTCGTCCAGCAGCACATCTAAATTGTCCAAATTGCATCAAATAAAAATTAAGATCTCAATATCCACTGTACTAGAGATCCAACAGAAAAACTGATAAAGGGCCTTACTGTGCTTATTTTATTCTAAATTTATCATCATGCCACAAATTACCAATTGCTAAAATCCACATGTAGAGAATTTTACATCATATCCTATATGTGCAATAAACAAGAATAAAATAAGACTACAACTTCACAAAGACTGAGCATCACATTTTGAAAAACTTTTGGAAGCTAGTGTATGTGGGAGACTCATAAGGCTAAACAAGGATGATTTGCAAATATTTCACCCAATGTATTTGGTACTCAGTTTTAGTCAATTAACAGCAATTATCACACTTGTTTGACTACTGCTGTAGATAGCCAGTGTGATAAAAGAAAGAAATCACTGTAAGAGCATCTGGAGTCTAACTGTTGAACTAGCATAGCTCTAAGGATCTGTTAAGTCTCTTATGAGTACAACATTGTCTGTTTACCTTTATGAATACAATACTTCCAGCAAATATCATATTCCAGTCTTGATAGAATGAGTAACAGGTACAATTCAGTCTTGTGTAAGTTACTAACTCACAATAATGGCAAATAAATACTGCATTTAGGTCAACATTGTATGGAAATCACTACATTCAGATCCTCTGTCAGCCCCCATTTATAATTAATCACTCCTTTAATAGCAGTGGAGAAATATAAGTTATAACAGCAATGTTGAAAATGAAGCTTTGCACATCAGTTCTTTATCAATACAACTGACATCCATAAAATTAACCTTATTCATATCCACCAATCCCATTACTGTTGTTACTTTTCACCTTTTTATTTCCCCACTACTGTTTTTCTTGTACTCCCCTTCTGATAAAATAAAATAGAAAACATAGTCTTTGCATAAATAGAACACATGAAGTAAGTTAAAAGTGCTTCTATGTTAACTTAAACAAACACCTGTAATCATGGAAACTACGTTTGTAAACTCACGAAGAAAGGCCACCAAAATATCCTTTCAACATAAACACATGGTCTATATAAGCCTTCATAAATACACAGAAAATTGCTAACCTTCTTCGATTGTGTCTTGCATTTAGATGTCTCAACCGCTGACTTATGCGTGGACCGGGTACTGAGGAAGAGGAAGCAGGAGAGGCAGAGGCACCAGGTAAGGTTGGGGGTTCTTGGGCTATCAAATCCAACATATCAAAAGGCTCCATTTCTGTGTCACTTGAGCTGTCACTGTCTGAGACATGTGTTCGCTCCAGCTCCTCGATGAAACCACTATTGCATCGTGGGCACACATAGTCCTGTAAGTACAAGGAACAGTGAAAATCACTCAAACAATATCTGTGTACAGTCAAAGATAAGTCATGTCATGAATTTTGCTTAAAATATCTGATAAAGGGTTTACCTTACAGTGCTGTACACCGTATCATAGGAACAGTTGGTAGCATTGCTATAGGGGCTTCAATACTCACCACACCTCATACATCATAACAGGTTGTATCCTTGAGTGCATTGCAATCTCAGATACATTCAATGTCTTTTCAAACCATTCCTATGTTTTTAAAGCAATGTCTCAAGCACACATATGTTCAACATAATTGTTGAACTGTAAAACTTTCCCATATAGTACACATCATTAGAGATGTCTAATTCTTTGCAGGGCTGAGTATACTATGCAGTCCAAACTGGATATGAAACTCTGACGCAGTAAACCTTTTAAACTAACAAAATCCCCTTGGTTTGGTTTTGCCATTTATCTCATCAGCAGCAGATATGAAGCATTGAGCCCTTATCTGAAAAATATTTAGCTTAAGGGATTCAGGCTTGCCAACCACTAGCATGCGAGTGGATTTGTTTTTATGTTTCAAGAGATACAATTAATATTCAGACAAAATCTTGGCAAGATTTTTGTCTTTATACAGTACATACATTTTCATCTTTCTATAACTCTCTTTGGGTAATTATTGAGAGTCCTTTCCTGGCCATATTACTGGTCTATTCTCTTCCATTCTTTCGCATGTACCTTCAGATACACCTAAAATGTAAAAAGAAAGTGGGGGGAAGTACCCCCTTCAACTGAAAGATGCCCAGCTGTGCCAAAGAAGTGACCCCCCCCCGCCAATATGACACCAGAGAGGGCAGTTAAGTCTAACCAGGTGAGATGACCAATACTCCCCTGCATTCAACCTTGCAGCATCACACTTCCCCTGAAACCTGGTGAGTTGATCCACTATGTAATCATCCCTTTCAATAATGCATCCAATACATCATTATAGAATTTCATGTTATGGATGATACATTTTTGTTTTTATTAAGGGGGTTTTAAATCATCAGGCAGTTCACTCACCACAATTATATCATCACTACTCTATCATGACCAGCTAAAGACTAATTTCATGAAGGCTGGAAGGTGTATGGTAATGAACAAGTTAATCAGGCCAGGCACCTTAAGCGAGCTCATAACATTCAAAACGTCATAACAGGATTTTAAGATGTTATCGATACTTTTTTTTGTATTATTCAGTTACAAATCACCTAGCTACTCATACAGTCATCCAGAACAATTATATCTTCCTTACTCTATCATAACTTACAAGAGGGTCATCTGAGGAAGCCTAGAAGATATGCAGCATCCCTCTAAATAATGCTTCAAATTCACATCAATAAACACATTACTAAAGGATTTCACAATGTTAAGTATGATATTTTTTTTTTTTTTGTATCAAGGGCTTATAAATTATCTGGCAATTCATTCTGCACAGTTATACCTTTCCTTCTCTATCATGACTGACTAAAGGGTGAGCTGGTCAGCCATTTTGAGTGAGTTCATAAGTCAAAGTATGGGAAGCACAAGAAATAATACATTATCAGAGGATTTCATAGTGATAATGACACTTTTCTTTGTATTATGAGGGTATAAATCTGGCAACTCATCCAGCACAAGTACACCCTTACCCTATCATGACTAACTAAAGGGTGATCTGATAAAGCCCAGGTGTGTAGTAATTAACAGCTTAGTCAATCAAGGCAGTCCCTTCAGTGAGTTCATAACAATGCAGGCTCTTCAGCAAATTCATATAAGATTAACAATACATTACTACAGGATTTAGTAATATTAGGTATATGTTGTTTTTTTTTCTCTGTATCAAGATCTTATGAATCATCTGGCAACTCTTCCCACACAATTGTACCTTCCTTAACTAGAGGGTGATATAAGGAAGCCAAGGTCGGGTTAACTAATCAGGCAAGGTGTGTTGAGCAACTTCATGACATTAAATAAAGGTAACAGGATGTCATTACAGATAAGAAGTATTCAAAAAATGCTGGGTTCCTCATAATGATATACCCAAAGAGGCGACCCTACTGTAGCTCCCCTGCACTCAGCCTTGTGGTGCCAAACTACCCCTGGAGCCCTGAGACCCGGCGAGTTAACCGTGTAACTGACCCCTGTGACTGACTGAGCTTATTTTCATTCAAAACGTAATTACAGGATTTTCTAATGTTGTGCATGGTACGTCTTTCTTTGTATCAAGAAGTTATACATCACCTGTCAACTCATCCAGCACAATTACAGCTTCCCTACTCTATCATGAACTAGAAATTTATTTTGTGAACTCCAGGTGTGTAATAATGAACAGGTTAATTAATCAGGCCAGGGGACCCGAGTGAATTTATACCATTAAGTAAATGAAAGTAACCAACAATACGTCATTAAAAGATTCCAAAAAAAAAATTACGGAAACGTTTTGCCATTCAACCAAGAAAGTTACGAATCTGGCATCTGGCAACTCCTCCTGCACAATTACATCATCCTGACTGTATCATGACATACCAGAGGGTAATTTCGTGAAGCCCGGAAGGTGTCTGGCCAGGTTAATTAATCAGGCCAGGCGTCTTGACCTTCACGTCATGCCCCCAGCCACATTAGCTCTGCAGGGAGGCATACATGTACTAGTGTAATGCTGGTCAAACATGCTCGATCCCCGGGTATTGCCAGGTGGGGGCAGGAGAGCAGAGGAGCAACACGGGAAAATTTGGCCCTCTGTCCCTCCCGCAGTGCCAAACACCCTCATAACAATGACGTTTGTCGCGCTGCTGCTGCAATAATGGGGTGTTAATTGTGTGTGACTTAAAGAATACTGTCTACTGCTTCATTACTTACTGGTAACTTTGGGGTAATCTCGACATTGCACTTGTGACAGAAGAATCTGGCCGAGGAAGAGGCTGTCTCCACGCCCGCCTCCGCCATTTTGGGACTGGCAACACATCACTTCACTATTTATTGAATTTATACTTTGTCTTGGCTCCACCTACATAAGTCTGGGATAGATAATAGATTAAATTTATAATTCAATATCATGAATTAGTGAATAAAAAATCTATAAACCACACATCACACAAATTGACATATTGACAGGCGAGGTAAGTATAAAGAAAATTGTATTTTATATATATATATATATATATATATATATATATATATATATATATATATATATATATATATATATATATATATATATATATATATATATATATATATATATATATATATATATATATATATATATATATATATATATTTTCCATTCTTAATTATTCGTGTGTGTGTGTGTGTGTGTGTGATTAAATTACACATCAGACGGGCGAGACCAAGCCAGTGGGAGAGGTCTGGAAAAGACAACAATAATAAGCACCTATCTTAATTAACATGGCACTAATGAACACATATGGCCTGTATAAACTTCTGTGAACCAGAGAACATTGAGAGGAATGAATGAGGTGCAAAACATATGAAAATTGCTTAATATACTAGTATGTGATGCGCGAGATTTTCAGCGGGAAATTAGAGAACTCCATGTCTTATATGCTGCTTAATTTAGAACTCGGGAAACCAATATTTTCTCTTGGTGCGTTTTCATGATAAGCAGTGTGTATTCCAACGATCTTGCCTTCTTTGATCTATGGTTTGTCAGTGCAACTACTGTTAGAATCTGTCCTCACCGAGTCAGCAACCAGAATGGTGTTACTGTCCACTCCCTGATATATGAATTATGCGGTCCCACCGCAGCTTGGCCTTCCCATATCAATCAACCACTTATGCATTAAATCAACAATTAAGTTAATCTAATAGAATGTGAACCTCACCATTGCCATTCAAGAGTTCTTCGTTTATAGATTTAACTTTGATTTAGCCTCAATTAGTCATCAAGAGTATACAAGTAAGGAACTTGGCAATGAAACATTGAGTAATGGACTACATTTTTATAAAAAAGTATTTTCTTTATAATTTTCTTACCTTGCTCATTATGAGGTGACACATCACTTCATAGTAACAAATAATAAATCAACAAAAATATTGTAAGTCACAAATGTACAAAAATAACCTCTAGCTGATCTGTACAAACGTACTGCCTACACTCTGTGTATATATATATATATATATATATATATATATATATATATATATATATATATATATATATATATATATATATATATATATATATATATATATATATAAAACGCGATATAAAAAAAAATACTTATAATCTGCACTGTAAGGCTTTTGATATCACCAGGGATACTCCAAGACTTTTCCCAACTCCACTGTTAACTGAAATATTGTGTATTTTTGGAGAGAGAGAGAGAGAGAGAGAGAGAGAGAGAGAGAGAGAGAGAGAGAGAGAGAGAGAGAGAGAGAGAGAGAGAGAGAGAGAGAGAGAGAGAGAGAGAGAGAGAGAGAGAGAGAATGTATATATGAATTATAAACTCTTATCATCAAAATAATAGCCACTACAGGGATCAAGGCCTGCCCAGATGAACCTAAATCTTCCTGGCTTGATTCATTGTCTTCCTATCCTACTCAATTTGTGTATTTGGTACACTTCTATCATTCTTCTTTTATTTCTGTAAGACAAAGAACACACCTGACATTTTCCCCATTTTATGAAAAATTAAAAACCTCCCCTCCCACATCTGTAAGAATATTAAACAAGGATAAGGAAATAAACAACATACTGTATGCATCATATCCTGCTTTGGCTGTAAATATTGAGCAGGTGCAAAGAGTTAATATATGAAATCAGAAAACATTTATGTTCACCAAAGGCAGGCCTTGACCACTTTCACTTCATCTTCACTGACTCTGGGTATCCAATTCTAAATATAGTTCTGGCATAATGCAATAAATGATTAGTCACTCTTCACTCCCTGACTGTGTCCTCCATGAGGTCATGATTGCATGATGCCTATTCATCATGACAATAAGTCAACTCTTATGTTCACTTTCCTCTACTTCCATTCCTTCAAGGCTAGATTCTTCTGAATCACAATGATTAGCCGAGTTATCTTCATACTCCACACTTTGAGCTGATGCATTTGCTTTTGAAGGAGTTTCATTTGAACTGGAGTCTTGACAAATATCTTCAGCCTTCTTCTTGTGTGATGAATAAACTTCATCACTGCCTGCTTCGCAGTCCTCCCTTGAGCCTGCAAGTGCATCTTCATTCCAAGAATCAATTGACTTGGCAACATACTTCTGGATGGTCTTCATTGATGGGATGGTGAATATTGTCCTCAAGTATCTATAACCAGCTCCACTCCGCTTATAATATTTCAGCATGAGGTTCATAAATTTTCTTGAGAATCTATTACCTGTTCCAGGTCGGTTCCTTAAAAACATCTGGCTTTCAAGGAAAAGGAGATGTTCTTCTGATAAAAACTTACGAGCATCTCTTATTATTTGCTCAGGTGTTCCAACATCCTTAAGTGGAGTATATTTTTCCTCAAGGATTTTGTACTTTTTCAGTAATGCATAATACCTTTGTCTATGTTTATTCAAGAGGTAAGTATATTTACGTTTGAGCTCTTTGTTGGCTCCTCTGTAGAGGGTTGGACAATGCATCCTTGGAACTGTTGGGAAAGAAAAGTAATTTAATCATAAGATCACAGCACCTGATAAAGATTTCATAAAACTAAAGAAGAAAAGAAAAGTTAAGACTATGGCTGATTAACGAGTTAAAATAAAGTTTTTTTTTTTTTTTTTATGTAGGAGAGACACCAGCCAAGGGCAACAAAAATCTAATAATAATAATAAAAAAAAAAAAAACACTGAGATGCCAGTCCCAAATAGGGTCCGAAGCAGTGGTCAAAAATTGAAGGATAAGTGTCTTGAAACCTCCCTCTTGAAGGAGTTCAAGCCATAGAAAGGCAGATTATTTAAAAAAAAAACTTATAACTCATCTAAAAGTACTTTATAACTCATATATATATTTTTTTTTTCATAATGAAAATGGAAAATAACTCGGCCAGTTCCCTTAAAACAAGCAAAAAATCATAAAGACTGCTGATGCACATCATATTTTATAAACAGTCACTGTAGAGACATCCAGATTGCAAATAACATGCAATATATGAGCTAAAAATAATGTTTCAAGATATTAAGATCTCTAACTATTCATCTTTTTTTGCAAGCAAGCCCCAATGGATTCTTGAGATTTAGAGTGACATACCTTGTTGTGCATGTTACAAATATTTTCATAAATTAATAATAGTTAATAATCCAGATTCAAAGAGAGATGATTTGTTGAAGTAGACCAGAGCAACACTGCATTCTATATCTTGCATAATGCAAATCAAGATAATTATACTTGTAGTGATAATAAAGTGTTACTTTTTTTTTTAATGACATACCTCTCTGATCTAGTGATGAAATGGAATAGGTTCCAAGTGCAGCACTAGACTGCTTTGAAGAATGAGGAGTTGTGTTCAACATCTGACAGTCACTGGTTAAATCTGGTTCACCTATTGGTTCAGGTGCTCCAGGGGATGGAGGGGGAGACTGATGAACAGATGCAGAAGGCACAGCAATCCACTGTATACTTTCTCTATTCTTGGGTCTTGTTTTACTTGGCTGATCACCCTCTCTCCTTTCTCTAGGATTTCTGGTGCTGTGGATTTTGTTCTCCTCACTGGTTGCCTCACAGGCTAAATCAGGAATGGTGACATGAATGGGGCGATGGCCAAGATGTTCTTGTGTAAGCATTGCTGGGGATGTATTTATTATTGGGCTCATAGTTTCACATGAGTGGCTATCACTGTTTTTGTCAATTACTTTGCTTGGATTATAAGTGTTCATTATAGGAGATGGGAGTAAATGTTTTGATAATGCAGTTGGTGTATCAATTTGCCAAGAATCCCGAGTTGTGATAGAATGCGGTGATACTAATTCTTTACTTCCTTTTATTCTCTGGTCTGGAGGTATGCCTGAGTTGCTTAATGAATGGCTGCTTGACCTTTGATTAGGGTCTTCAGTTTGTAAATTAGGTTGACTAACTGTACATTGAGCAGTATTATTTAACAATGATGTTGCTTTTTGCAGAGAGTCATGACTAATGCCTGAAGGAGTGCTGAACCCTGGAGGAAGTGTAACAGTGAATGTGAAAGATAAAGAATTTGACCCATTCACAGGTGCCCACGACACTGTAACAGGAGCTTGTGTGTCTTGACTTACAGACTGAGGAATAGGAGTTTGTGCCAATGGCATTGTAACAGCAGCTTGTGTGTGTTGATTTACAAACTGAGGATTAGGAGTTTGTGCTAATGGAACTGTAACAGGAGCTTGTGTGTCTTGATTTATAGACTGAGGAATAGAAGTTTGTGCCAATGACACTTTAACAGGAACTTGTGAGTTTTGATTTACAGCCTGAGGATTAGGGGTTTGAGTTGCATGACTAGAGACCTCAGGTTCATCCACAGAGTCTGTACTTGAAGAATATCCATCACAGTTATCATCAGCATTTAGCTGTGTTTGGATAGATGAACTCTTCCTGCATAAGTCTGCTTCTTTCAAAGGAAGAGAATCCTCTGACTGAGAACACTTTAAGGGATTATTTGAAGGATCATTGGTGCTAAGGGAGACATACTGGATGATGTTCTTTTTGGAAGATTGCAGAGAATGTGTTTGATTTGCTGTATCTGAAAAAAAGATAAAAACTTAATGACAAAAGCATTAAATAACAAAGTCAAACAGCACCCTCCATCATTCGAATTGCTTCTTAATCTATTTTGCCTCTTCTCACATCAATTCTGACTTCTAGGCTGATTGGAATTCTGTCAAGGCCATTAAGAATGTTTAGTTGCTCCTTTCTATGCACCTTATTCTTACAAAATCTTGTCAAAGTAATTATTTCCATTTAGATCCTAATTTTTACTCAATGTGCATATCTTCATTATGTGAGGGGCCCTCTCTAATTAATTCTAAGTTTGGCAGATTTAAATTCATAATTTTGTGATCAATTATTATTTTTTCATTCCTGCAAAATGCATCTTCTAATATAATTGAACATATTGATATTTGTGATTACAATAACTACTAGGTTACTTGAGGAAAACTGTTGCATAATCTGCATTGAAATGTTTATTTTGTGCTTGTTAGAAACATCTCAGTGCAGTGTTTTGAATTCAACTCATCAGAATTTCTTTACCATTGTTTCTACCAAACTTTTATGGATATATCTGACTTCTGTGATTACTACACAGTCCAATGGTATCAAGAAAATGCCCTACCTAATTTTTAGGTTGAGGTAAAGCAGATAATATGGAAGCACATCTGTGATGTTAGTCATTCCAACCTGATAAACTCGCACAAGAAAAATAAATTGATGACTCTTCTCGCTTTCTTGCCTTTCAGTTTACACTTTACAGGGATGCTATCCTCTGGCCAGTGCCAGTATGGCCACCTATGCTGGTTGTAATGTATAAAGTTTCTTGCTCTCACTCTTGCCCACTTTGTCACTCCCAATGTGGCTGTAGCCTTAGGCATGGCACACAATAAGAATGTCTGAGAATGAGTATCCAAAAATGATACAGAAAGCAGAATGGAATAGGGAAGCCATCAGCAAAATAGATAAACAGTGCAGGTGAGTATTGGCATGAGAGAGATGATAGGTTAGGCTTTGATTACTCAATGAGATAATGCCAGAACAGGAAAACGTAGAGTCTATCTGTCATGGCAAACTTCTTAAAGGAAATCCTGAGGAGAACAAGGTGACAAGAGTAGACAGACTGACACAAACACCAACCCCATCAATGCTTACAAGTAAATACCCACATTTCTTTCCTATGGGTTGAATGAGGCCTTTAGCTCGTAAATTCTTTAAAGATGCTTTCTTCACAATCATAATTGTTCTTTTGGCACCACTTTTGGTCCTCACTATTTGACGTCGGATAGGACCAGAATCTGTAGATAAAATACCAAGTTAAGATTTATAAAATTCTAGGACACAAAAGTGACATAATTTCATCTTAAACAAAAAGGCTCAATGAAAACTGGTACAACACAGAAAAACTAACATGTGCGTCGTGAGGTTGCCTTCATGACTTCAGCTGCTGCAAAACACTTGTCACAGCCACAGTCCTCCCCGCATTTACTCTTTCCTGAAAATATGAGTTTTCCTTTACATTTAAATAAGGTTTTATGGTACACACTTGGTCCATGCATGCCCTCTTCTTTTTAAAATCAAAATTTTCATCATAAATACTCAGCCCTCAGTACCCTCTCTGAATCAGTGCTTTATTATACACCTTGCCTGCACTATCCAATGTACACTGTGAGATGGTTACATCTTGTGAGGCACACAGTAAAAACTGAGTTGCAAACCAAGATGAATCTAACACACAGAATCAGTGAACATAAAGGTACTTCAATATGTACACAGAAACAGCTGGCTCAATCCCCTTTTTCAGCAATAAGAATACATTCACATACACATGATCACCTGTTTTTGGAGAAGGATTTTAGAATACTGCATAAAGCTGATGCAAATACAGACACTAAAATACTTAGAAGCTATTTGCATTAAACACCTGAAAACTAAATTAAATAACCAACTGTCTTCATCACAATTATATCTCTTATAAACTCTGCTTGGAGCTTTGGGGTCCTGGGTTTGTAACTAATCTCAGTCTCACAATGCCACTCTGTCAGTCCACACCACATGCAAGAACACACAAGGTTTGCCCATAGTTTCATACCTTTATTTTGCTTTATATATATTTTCTTTTTGTCATGTTGAGCTACTACTGATAAGTTATTTTGTCACGTTTTTTTTTTGTTAATGCTTGCCTGCCTGTTCCCTTCTGGTTACTGTTTTGTTTTTTTGTCCCTACTGTGATGTGATATTTTATGATTTGTCTTTATGCTTATTTTTATCAATCCTTTTAGCCTGATGATGCCTTCTGTGAAGATGAAACATTGCAATAAATAAAGAAGGAAGTCTGGTGTATCCCTGCTTACCTCATCTATAACTCAGAACTTGTTCTAATATATATATATATATATATATATATATATATATATATATATATATATATATATATATATATATATATATATATATATATATATATATATATATATATATATATATATATATATATATATATATATATATATATATATATATATATATATACACACACACACACACACACACACACACACACACACACACACACACACACACACACCAAAACCTCCCTAAACCAAACCTGAATAAGTCAAATATTGGATAACCCGAATGCCTTTATGGCAGAGAAAGAGGAGAACTGATAACAATGTACAAATTAGTAAACAATATAGAAAGAATAGACAGAAATGACTTGGTGCCAAAGATGAAGTAGGAAGAGAGACAGATGAAGCGGCATGAGAAAAAAAATAAAGAATGGATGTTTTGAGTGACCAAGAAATACAGCTTCCTGTATCAAACTACTGAAATATGGAATAAATTGCAGGAAGAGGTGGTTATGGCAAATAATGTACACATCTTTAAAGAGAAACTGGATAAATATGGTTATGGAGACAGGACAAAATGAGCTTTGGCTCATGTCCTGTACAATACAACTAGGTAAACACACACACACACACACACACACACACACACACATAAGAACCAATGTCTTTCTGTTCCCATTTACACCACTCTTAAGATCATGTTCTTTTTTCCACTTTCCTACATGTGTGGTTTAAAAAAAAAAAAAATAAATAAATAAAATAAATAAATAAACAAATAAATAAATAAATAATAATATATAATAATAATATAAATAATAATAATATATATATATATATATATATATATATATATATATATATATATATATATATATATATATATATATATATATATATATATATATATATATATACATATAAATAAAGTAAAAATAATCAAATTTACTTACTTTCATTAATGGTTTCTTCATTAACTTCAAGCTTCTCACAAAAGTTTTCTTTCATACTGATTGTGTCAGCAAAGGGTTCAGTAGAATCAGAATTGAAGAGCTTGGACTGATGCCTTGAAGGAAACTCTTGCAAAACTATACTACAGTTGTTTGGAGCATTCAGTTGGGAAACAGAGAAAGATTTTGATGGAGAGATTGATGACTGAGAACTTGTACTCTTTGGCTGAGACTGTGAAGATGCATTTGCAAGATTATGAGATAGTGAAAATTTTTTTACATTAGATATTGTAATTTTTGTTTCAGAAGTGGTACTACTATCTATGGGCAGTGATAGCCTTGAGGAAGGGTTGTTGGTTTTGTCCATTTGACTTCCAGAGTTTAGTGGTTCACTAGATATGCACATAATGCTATCTTGATTACTGTCCATCTCTTTGACAGGCTTTCTTGGTCCATCTATAACATCCTCCTTTAAAGAGCAAACATTCTTTTCTTGAATTGATATGATCTCAAAATTATCATCTGGTGGTAGGACTAAACTGTCAAAAGACACTGAGGCATCTGTCACAGGTCCCAAAATTTCAGTCTTTGCAGAGCATAAAGCTTGGCCACTTTCTGGATTATCTAGACGTGATTTTGAATCTGCTCCTTCTCTGACACATTGTCCTGGAAAAAAAAAAAAGAAAAAAAATACACACACACACACACACACACACACACACACACACATATGAATCGGTAAAGATTTTATTTCTTGTCTAATCAATAACTAACTAGTATTTGATAAATATTTTGTTTTGTTACATGCATAATGTATTCCTCATGTTCAGCTAATCCAACAGCTACCACTTTCAAGATATTGGAATATGACTTCCTTATGTCATGAAGACTGTACTATCACGATATGCAGAAAATTTATAGATCTTGTGCATTTGAAGGAATAACTGATTTACACATTTGTGAGACACAAGTGATACCCATAATGACCATTACTCCCTTGCCATCACTCTGCCCTCAGCATCCAGTTCTAAACTAAACAAAACTGCTTCACTGACACCTCACATTTAAAATAATTTTACTTTTTATTCTCCTGTGCTTTGTTGCAGATGAATTTTCACTCCTTGCTATAAAACAAATCATATTCACCCTCTGTTGAAAAGTTTACATGATCTTTTATAGTAATGCCTTTTATGATACATGTAAGGAAAAACTATTGTAATAATGGAAACAAATTTCTGAATTCTGAAGATACAATACCTGTTGATAGATGTGGCACATGCACCAAAAATTGATGTTGAGGAAACTGAATGTGATAAGTGTGATGGGTAAAGGGTTTCATACACTGCTGATGTGGTTCAGTCTTTATACCAACATATTTAATGAGACGACTAAGATGGAAGTATGTTGTTAGTTTGCCTCATATCTAAGCTTAAATAATGCTTTGAATGAGTTCTGGTGATCTGATGATAATTCAGGCAATTTTTTTTTCTTTTTTAATATCACTGTTTTCAGCAGGAGTTATGAATCATCCTCGAAAAGGCATTGGAACATAACATTATATCAACCTAACATTTGATTTTTATAATGAATATATCATATATGTAGTAAAAAAATGGTAATGAAAACAACTTATATCAATATAATGAAACAGAGAAACAAGTGGTGCAATGCAGAGTAACATCTGATACAGCAGAACATTTTTCAATAGAAGACATGGCTTTTATTAGACTTACTTTTATTGGACTGGCCCCAATTATCTGATATATCAAAATTTTGTTGTATAAGCACATATGACACTTGGAAATTAGTCAAATAAATATAGTATGGTACCTGATTGGCTGTGTTCAAGAATTCCCACTTTGCTGTCAGCTAAAAACTCTGCAGATGAGCTTTCTGGACAGTAAGAAGGTGGAGAGACATCATCACAGGAGTCTTCATCCATAACACTCTCTGTAACATTAACAATACATATAATATCCATGATATAGCCCATATGACAAACACCCCCAGTTAGGTTGTCCTTTGGTTATGAAACCAAGATGTCTTGATACCTAGCTAATCCAACATTATTTAATTTTAACTTCTGTAACACTAACTTCCAACCTATGGAACATCAACTCACCTCCACCAAACGTTATCTTCTGAAAACCAAGGCCACTGACAGCAGACCTTTTTCTGTTCCCTCTATTTTCTCTGTACTCAATTTCAATCAAAAGTTGCTTTCATGTCCAAGCACTTGAGTCTTCATAATTTTTCACCATCTAGCAAAAGCTTTATTGTCACTCTCTCATTAAATTAATCCATGTTGTGAATTTCTCACCTAACTCCTCAAACTATGTAAAATTCTTAGACTAGACTCAACCTCGGCAACTTTGGATTATTTGTGGGAAGTACTGGTCCAATATTGCCATCTGTCTGATGTTGCCATAGTTTGGAGAGAATGTAATGTTCCATAAATGCATACTATGTGAATATGTATAATAATACAGAAAATTTTGCAATTTTGTTCTAGTCCAAATTTCACTTTCAATTATATACTTGCACCTTAGCCATTGTTTCCCTTGCTGTTCCTCTTTCAACACCTCTTCTCACATTTCCAAACTGACATTTACTTTCTTTTTCATTTCTGTCTTGCAGACAACTAATACATACAACATTCCTCTCATTAACATTTTCCCTTTCTCCTATTATAGAAAATATAGAACACTTTTAAAGAAATAAATCTTATATTACCTTCTTTAATTATGATGTCTTCCGGACAAGAGGAATATGAATAACTTTTTTCATTAGCATCAAGTTCTGGCAGCAAGGAAGCCACAGGAGCCTTCTCTTCTCTCTCTGACACTGTGAAGGATATAAGATGACATTTTCATTATTTTCATCTTAGAAAAATGTCAAATTTTTATAAAAATTTTCGTTTAGTTTTCACTAACTTCCACTAAATCTTTAACAGATTTACCAAGGTAACATTAGCAAACTAGCAGTGAGTGAAGTTATCCTTTCTTCTTATGGCGTCCACAAGAAGAAAAGAGCAATACAGTTTTGCTTTATGAAGTTCCTTTCCAACAAAGATTGAGGTATATCATAATCAATCAAAGAACAAAGAAGTTATAATGAGAAGAGGTACACTTACTTGGATTAACTGACTCCACATTACAAAAGTATAATTGTGTCAAGTTTGCATGGTATTCTATCTCACCTATTAGTAAAGGAGACAAAATTTTTCATTTCAGTAGAAATAATAATAAAAAAAAAATACTACATTTTGAGCAGTTGCATACTGAAAGGGGTTGTAAGAAAGCAGGCAATAAATAAGATGAAAAATAGCAAGACACAGATATTGTATGAAGACAATCAAGGGGGAAGGCCTGATTAAATAAATGGCCTCTAATGTTTTACATGAAGCCATTATGAAAGGCTATGTCAGTTAAGCATATAGTATTGTACATCAGGTTGCTCCAGAACAATACATTTCAGTCTTAATCCCATCACTGACTGTATTATTCCCCCTCCACACATCCATTTAGTTAAAAGTTAGTGTGATGTTTGCTAAAAATCTGTCTTCCTCCAATAACTACAGAAATGCTCTACTGTTAAAATAGTTTCTTTTTTTTTATTATTATATCTCCTAAGTCATTTTCTTCCTTAACTTTACTAACTGTGTCTTTCTTCCAGTCTTGTTTAATGCAATCTAGGCTCTCTCTTTGCCATTTATAAGAGACTAGCAGAATTACCCAGCATTGCCTGGGTAAAATATGACTCTCCAAAGCATGGTTTATCATCCCAAGTCAGTCATTTGTTCGCCGAAGTTATTAACCAAACAAAGTTTACTTTATAATGAACCCAAAATATACATCTGTTTACTGTTGTACATGTCCTGCTGGTAGCCATTAACAGGACGCCACCATCAAGAATTGGGTTATGGAGACAGATTTGTCTGAATAATCAAACAGTTCTGGAGTTGGAAATAGTTAAAACATAGCCTATATCACTCCCCAGATCAAGGGGGACCCCCTACCAAATTTCATTAACAATCAGTTCATAAATGTATGTTATGTTAACTTTTGTTCACAATTCATAATAGCAGTGAATCGATGAAACCTACCTGAAAGATGAATTTGTTGGAGACCTCTGTATCATAGAAAAATTGACCAAATACTCAAGGAATCGGTAGGTTGATGGGATTTAACTCTAAGCTGATAATGAATGCTCCATTTATACCTCTCCCCATCATCAAAAATCCAAGCTAAGAAATGAATGCTTGGTGCCACCATCAAAAATGGGTTATGGTGACAGATTTGCCTAAATAATCTAAAGATTTAAGTTGGAAGTAGTTAAGACATAGCCTATGTCACTTCCCAGATCAAATTTCATCACAATCAGTTCAATGTTTTTTCTGTAAAAAGTAGAAACACCCACACACACACAGACAGTGTTTTATTATATATCAAAGTTTACTTTACAATGAACCTAATATACATGTGCGTTTACTGTTGTTCATGTCCTCTGTCTGTAGCCATTAAGAATGTTTCCCCCTGAATGGGTGCCACCATAAAGAATTGGGTTATGATGACAGATTTGCCTGAATAATCTAATAATTTTAAGTTGGAAGTAGTTAAGACATAGCCTATATCATTCCCTGGGGCAAGGGGCCCCCCCTACCAAATTTCATAACAATCAGTTTGATGGTTTTTCTGTGAAAAGCGGACACACAGACAGGCAGACAGTGTGTTTTATTATATGAGATGGCATTTCTTAGCCCTGAACTCCATCTTCCAAAACAGCCTCCATTTGATGTATGTACAAGATTATGCATGCTTTTCTGCATTTTCAAGAATTTTCACTCTTATATTTTTTCTATTAGTCAACTGGAAATATATTCATGTAATTATTCAGTTAGAACATATAATCTCAACTGATAAGAACGTAATTAATGCAAGGAGTGATCTCCAAGAAATATTGGCAGTCACTTTTTATTCAAAGAAAACTGAATCTCTTAAAAATATTCATATATATATATATATATATATATATATATATATATATATATATATATATATATATATATATATATATATATATATATATATATATTTTGTTACAGATATTTTATGTAATTATAAAAAAACAACTTGTAATAAGGAAATCCATTAAAAGATGGTTTGCTATGGCTAAATGTGTGCCATTTCTTTCTACTCAGCATCAATATTGGCAAATATTACCTTTTATTTCCACAGGTTTGGGAACAGCACACCAAATCAGCCGAGATTTGTTGGTGGGACTCATGTACATGTGGTCCTCAAAGTGAAGGGAACACACCCTCATGGACATGCGGCTCGAGATGGCTTTCCCATGGTTAAGGTCAGGCCGTTTAATCAACTCACACCACAACTTGAACCTGGAGTGATAAATGCAAATGAGATTGAGCAGGTGTAATAATGTTCAGAATCTCCACAAGAATTAATAAAAACTTAAAGATGTGTATATCAATATTTTCTGCCAAAATATAAAAACTAATACAATCATGTTTTTATAATAAAAATGTAATTGCGATAATTACACTGTACAGCAGTTATTTAAATTTCTTACTGTACGAGTTAATGCATCAACATTTCCTTCTATTCAAGATTCAAGGTGCAGTACCTGTAAGAAATTCCTTGGACAACTTCAAAATCTAGAATAAGGTCTCAAGGAAAAGGAGGCAAGCCCCAGAGGAAAGCCAAGGAAAGTGAGGTAAAGCACTGAAGTAATTTGTTTTCATAAAATTTGAACTTTATACTGAGACATGATTTCATTGAAGTGGTGATGTGACACAAGCTAGAGATAGAAAATAACCAAACTGTAAGATTAGTCTGTGGGCGAGTTGCCGCACATGACAAAATAAAATAATTTTTACACAGAGGTTTCTGACACCAACAACTTTCATTGGCTTCTGTGTAACAAAGGTATTAGTTCTGCAAAATACACTCTTGACAACTCATGCCCCATGTGAGCAACAGGTTAAGGAAGTGTTTAATTTTGAAATACCCTAAGAGACATGTGGCAGTTAGGATATCGTTATATGTTACCTACTTGGGATGGTAAAATTTTACTCTTTCACCAGTCTTTCTATTCGACATGAAACTTTTTTTTCTGATAGCTTTTAGCTTATTTGAATGAATCTGTTTGTTGTTTTCTCACAAATCATTATTTTTTTTTATCACCCTGACCCTATGGTAGCATGAAAGCACATTAATACAAAACAAACCAAAACCTACCACAAATAAAATAAAAAGTTTCATCCTCACAAACAAAACAGCAGCAACACTCACTCACAATGTTCCCCCCTGAGAGGACTGGCCACCGCTTGCCCATGGCTGCCAGCCGACTATCATACACCACCACCTAACGTAACCTAACGAAACTAACTTAATCTAACCTAACCAAACTAACCTAAGTGAGTCTAACCTAACCAAACTGGCAAGGCTCATCACACATGTGGGTGTATCACATTCATGTGTTGTCACAGGAGTGAGGTACTAAAAAAAAAAAAAAGAAAAAGAAAAAAAAATCTTTAAAAATCAGTTAGCATTATGAATAATTTGTGGTGGGTATATATATGGGATTCAGATTACTCAGAATGAGGAGCTCTGTCTGACGAGAAAGGTAAGAAAAGTCATGTTGAGACTGGTGAAAGACTAAAATATTGTTACATGCTGAACATATCAGTTAATGTGATGCTGATTCCCCCTAGAAGTGAAATGAGAAGAAAAAAAAGCATGGCATTTTGTTAAGAATGAATTATCACTAATAAGGATGTAGTTTACCAAATATTTGCAAATACTATTAAGCACACACACACACACACACACACACACACACACACACACACACACACACACACACACACAGGAAAATGCAAAACTGCAAAAGAAAAAAATAATAAATTAAGAAAATCCAGCTTATATATCCCTAAGCATCAAGGTAAAATCAATGTGATACACTTGGGCCTGGGTAAAGCTATCTGAAGTAAAACACCTATGTGTTAGTGTTGTTTTGAACTTCCTGAAAAGACCCTTCTTCTATGCTGTCAAATTACATTACAAAACAGGGGAGGGTTAGGTTTGGTTTGTTAGGTAACAGAGATAGGAACCAAAATTAATAGATAACCCTTATCTCATTCTATCCTCGTCTCAGATAAAATTGAAAAATAATTGATGATACTAATAATACAATGGCATGTTTACGTTTACGAGCCAGCAAATGCCAGGATATATTACTTTCAATGCAGAATTAACGATAGAATCTTGGCAACTGTAATCAGAACAGTCCCGGTCTACAAGTGGTAAAAAAAAAAAGTGTTAGCAAGTATACTCTGGAGTACACCACGTTCAGCAGTGTTCCCCTCAGTGTTAGTGTTACCTTTCCTTGTTTCTTGGGAAGGAATGGAAACTCAGCTCGGGGTTATCGTTCTTGTTAGAGGTGCATCCCTTGGCCTTGCAGGTGCTGCCCCGAGGCATCTCAGGTCTCCTGCTGCTACTCACCTGTGGACAGACATAACAACCTGTTTCTGCCTTTCTCATGTCATTAGTTTTATTGCGTGGGTTAAAGGAATGGCATTCATGATAAGACATCACTGGGTTCACGGTGGCAGCTAGGTATTGTGAATCACAAGTTCGACTCGTACCTTCAAAGTGTAAGAGTAAATCCACCAACACAAAGCAACCCTTCCTTTTCCGCCTGGTGCTTCTTTTGCACTAGTGCTTAATTTCACCGATAGATGGCGCGGATTTTGAACTTCATTTCCCCTTAACTCTGAAATTGATGAGGAGATCTGGCTTCTTTTCGATCTTTATTTTCTCATTTATCAAATCTGGTAACACACGATATCCATTGTACCATGTAACCGTCTTTTCTATTAAATCATATACAGACTGCGTTGTACATCTCATAGAAAACAACACTTTTGATGGTAAACTATGTTAAATTTGAATCAAGACATTTATTTATTTATTTTATTTATTTATTTTTTTACCATAACTGAGGGTGGGAGTGGAAAGCCAAACATGATTGAAGATACCTTATATGAAAGTAAGTACATGTTGTGGATGAGCAAAGAAGGAAAAATTCAAAATAGTAACCTACATAGATGAAATATAAACTTACGAAGACCTGTAAATGTGTATCAGTTTACCTACAGAAAGACGAGAGATGGTATGAGATTAACAGGCGCTGTCTTAATGCAGACTGGCTGGCCTTTTGCAAAGTCCTTAATTGTTCTTACTTCTCCATAAACAACTTCGTTAAAATAAATTAGTGAAAGGTATTGGTTGTGCTCTCATACAAAGATTAATGTTAAAATATAAAGAGAAATACGAAAAAATAAAGAGGAGACAACGATACACTGAGGCACAAAGGGAACAGAGCAATGACGGTTCCATTAGTAATTTGGTGACAACAATATGCAAGTGCCCTGTCGAGTTCCATCCACACACCATAATAGCTATTTACTTACTAATTACCTAACTGAATCGCTACCATACGCAATAATATATATATATATATATATATATATATATATATATATATATATATATATATATATATATATATATATATATATATATATAATAATAAAACAACTAAACAAACAAATGAATAAAGGAATAAAACTAAATAAAAACAAATAAATAGATAAATAAAAAAATAGATAAGTAAACAGATAGCTGAATCAATCAAATAAATAAATAAATAGATAAAATAAATAAAAAGTATTAACTAAAACACACACACACACACACACACACACACACACACACACACACACAGGTCTTTCAGCATCGCCCAACTCTCCTTGATCAAATTCACTTGAAAGAAAACTATATTGAACTGGCCAAGGCAAGATCTGGGCTTGGCCGGCTGACCTTGCCCGACTTGTCCGCACTAACGGTGTGGCCGGGTCGCCTCATAAAAACTTGACCCGGTGACCAAGGCGGCGCGAGGGAGGTGGGTGTGAAGGCAAAGAGGAGGGAAGGCGAGGGAGGTGGGTATGAAGGCAGGGAAGGAAATGGTAAGGGTGGAGAGCAAGTGTGACTGAAGGAAGGGAAAGGAAGGGACGGGAAGGGAAGGGAGGTGGGTATGAAGGCAGAGAAAGGCAGGGAAAGGAATACTAAGGGTGGAGAGGAGGGAAATTAAGGTGAGGGAATGGATTGGGTATGGATGGGAGAGAGAGAAGCGAGGGTAAGGATGAGTGAGGGAAGAGAAGATAAGGGAAGGGACAGGTAGGCGAGGAAGGTGGATGTGAAGGAAAGAAAGGGGTGGGATGGGAAGGGAGGGGATGGATAAAGATGGGAAAGGGGAGAAAAATAAGGAAATGAATGGGTAAGGATGAAAGAGGGAATAGAAGATAAGGGAATGGAAGGAATGGGACAAGATGGGAGGAGAGTATGGAAAACGAGATGGAAAGGGAAGGGAAGGGAAGGAATGCGTAAAGATGGGAGATGGAGGAGAAAGCAATGGGAAAGGGAGGGAAAGGGAGGAAAAGGGCAAAGGATGAGAAATGAAAGGGAAAGGAAGGAGTGAGATTACGATAAAAGGTTTGCTGAAGCTGTGGGAACGTGGAAGAGGGGGACCTCGTAAAGTGTGACAGTGAAGGAAGAATATATTGTAAAAAAGTTGAAAACGAATACAAATTAACAGTGAATTTCGAACTTTAATGTCGTAACTAGACTATACAACTAGAATTTTGATGTAATTAGACTATTTTACCGTAACTATATTAATGAAAATCTATCTACAATTAAAAATAAAGAAGGAAGGTGCAATCTACGACCTTTTCTGCTCATGGGTAAGGATATAAAGCTTGCTGATAAGGTAATGTGCTATACAGAATGGCAGGGGTGAGGTGGACCTACACACAGCAGCAGGAAAGGTAGAAACGCAAGGAAGCACGGGATGTATTCAGTAAGGAAGAGTACGTCGGCTTGGAGAGGATAACTAAATTAAAAAGGAAATATCAACACCTTAGCTGCGGACAGGATGCTAATAGAGAGAAAGAGAGAAAAAAAAGAGAAGAAAAAAAAAGACACGGACGTTATGCACACTTGTGGAAATCTTGGAGACATGAGAAAGACCAGGAGCTCGAAGGAAAGGAATTAAGTGGAAGGAATAAAGGGCGGATGTGGTAGCAAGTGACTCCACTAACATGTTCGTGGCCACGCCCACCACCCCACCGGTAAATCCTCCCACGGCTTCAGTCACACGTCATCCCTAACTTTAGACGGGATGTGATGAAAGTGAAATTCTGCGCGACAAGGAAGAGGAGGAAGAGGAAATGAAATTCAATAAGGAAAAAGTAGGTAAAGACAAGAAGGAAGTAAAAAGAAACATAGAAAAAAAGTGGCACGAGGACGATGTGGAAAAGAAAGAGAAAAGAAAAGAAAGACCAAGGAAGAGAATGAGGAAGAAATATCGAGATTTTAGATTGCAAGAACAAATGTGTAATAAACAGAGCTCTCTCTCTCTCTCTCTCTCTCTCTCTCTCTCTCTCTCTCTCTCTCTCTCTCCCACCCATGCATGCCTATTGGACTCCACAAAAAACCCACTCGCCTCCACTAATCCACACCCATGAAGACTAACTTGGTCTTGTGTCCGGTGTTTATTTTTCTTTCTTTTTTCTCCTGCAGCACAGCGCGGCAGCCACCCAGTAAATCGTGACGGAGGCGGGGCTGAGGGGCTGTTTTTGCTGTGCTGTTTATTATGTTTCTTGTACCGTCTTGGTCTGCGTGGTTCTTACTGGTGTCAATGGAATTTTAAGTAAATATATGTGAATCATACAAAATGGAACAAGGGTACAACGGTTTCCCGAGCAGGATGTGTAAAGGTCTGGATCACTCTCCGTTGCTTAAAATGGACGTCACGGGCGCTTGCCGCGGTGAGGTAAACAGGAAAGGTGAAAACGACAGATGCCGCGACGCGAACCATGAAACCCTGGCAGAAGTTTCCTAATAAGTACCACTGGAAGTCACACCGTGCTGGATAGTGTAGATAGCACTCTTGTCTCTGGCCTGTCTGATGTAAGAGAGAAATGGGTGGCTTTACTGTGGACAGACAGCCAGACAGATCCCAAGCCAGTCTGGTGCTGAAGGAAATTAAGTAGCCTTATAGTGCAAGGCAGGCGGACGAACGGACGAACAAACAGACAGACAGATAGAAACATAGCTAGACAGACAGATAGACAGATAGATACTCGTAGTCGATGAATAGAAAGAAAGCAGGGAAGAGGAAGGAAGGAAAGAAATATAGATAGATAAATAGATGGATTGACAAAACATACAGATAGACAGACAGACAGACAGAGAGACAGAGAGACAGATAGAAAGACGGACAGTCAGACAGATCGAGACTGATAATTAAAAAAAAGGCTTTGCTCATGGAAAGTCAAATATTTCCAGGGGAGGAGCCCCAAGCCCTCCGCCCTCGTCCCGTTTAGTCACCTTTAGGAGCGGGCAGAGACTGTGACGCACGGACACACTGCATCTAACAGAACACCTCTTAATAGTTTAACGATAGTTGTCTGGAAGACTGGACTTGTTCCCTGCCTCGCCGGCCCTCCCAAGGCCACGCAAGAAAGCGACACGTGGCTAACACAAGAGTCTCCCCAAAAAAACTCGAAATCAAATGAGACTCTTGCGGTGCCGGTCCCTCAATGTCACCGTTTTCATTACAGCCACAACCACAACCACAAGCACAGCCACGTCCGCTGCTATCACTGTCACTACTAGGATTACCAGTGTTACCGTTACTCTATTTCGTCACGGATATTATTACGGTAGTGGTTATTGTTTATACCATCTTGAGTGGGATTGTTTTCACTGTCATTACCGGCCGTGTCATTATTATTTTCAGAGAAATCATTACTACCATAAAATACGTAACATTCCTGTCATTCCCTCAGAATCATCATCAACAAAAATTACTATCACTATTACTGATATTATCATCACTACTACTACTACTACTACTACTACTACTACTACTACTACTACTGCTACTACTACTACTACTACTACTATGCCCACAGAGTACGCACGTCACCAGACACGAATAAAGATAACGCAAGGCCAGCGACTGACTGACAAGAAAATTCAATCACATATTTACTTATATATATATATATATATATATATATATATATATATATATATATATATATATATATATATATATATATATATATATATATATATATATATATATATATATATATATATACTGATCTCATATTTTGTCCGAAAGCGCAATGAATGAGCTCAGTGCTCCGAATCACTTAATGTAGATGGCTTAGGAAAGAACATGAACAAGAGGCAGGAGGAGGTAGAAGTAGAAACAGAAGAAGGTGGTTTCAAGACATTTATCATCCAATTTTGGATTATATTCTCTGATCTTTCTTTGTGGACTGGCACTCTCATTTTTTTTTTCACACTTCTTGTTGCCCTTGGCTGGTGCCCACTCCTACAAAGAAAAATAAATAAATAAAATAGATAAATAAATAAATAAATAAATAAATAAATGGATGGAATGGTAAGGATAGGGGGAGATGGGGACACGGCTGGACCTATGCAGCAAAGGACAGAAGATAGTAGGTCAACACGGGGCACGGCACTTCGACAGATAAATGTGTCAGGTACAATGCAAAATAATATAGTATAGCTTTGACAGACAAATAGATTAGACACAACGCAAAATAATATAAAATTACTTTGACAGGTAAATGGGTCAGGGAAAAGGCAAAATTATATCAAATAAATTGGACAGGATAAATGATCAGGGACAGGGAAAAATAATACAAAGTAGCATCTGCAGATAAATGGATGTGACACAATGCAAAATTATATAAAATGAATCCGACAGATAAATGAATTAGCCACAATGCAAAATTATGTGAAGTAACATCAACATATAAATGAATTAGCCACAATACAAAGTTATATAAGACACCTTCGACAAAGAAATGGATCGAACACAATACAAAATTATATAAAATGGCTTTGGCACATAAATGGATCAAACACGATGCAAAATAATTTAAAATCACTTCAACATAAGATAGATCAGACACTGTCAAATTTTATAAAATAACAGACAGATAAATGAATCCGGCGCAATGCAAAATAATTTAAGACAACGAATATAAAACTGATAAATATAATGAAAATAAGTAGCCAGATGAATAATGTATAAGGAATGGTAATAAACAGAAAGGTCAATGCTTTAATTCATTCACACAGATATCAGCAGGTGTTGGGCGACAGTAATGTTAAATGATATGCTAGTTTTTATAAGAAAGTAATCTTTGCCCATTCAGTATTACACTTAATGGATAAAATGTCATAAAATCATCCGCTGCTAACCAGAATAGGTAAAAGAAAATAATAATAAATAAATAAATAAATAAATAAATAATACATAGATAGAAAAATAAATAATAAAATAATTGCATTGAATGAGAAAGTAAAGATGATGTTTAAACCACATAATGACGAAAATAATATAGAATCGAAAACTTGACAAAATTCTCAAATGTTATCCAGGGCAAAATTAAAATAATGTCGCGTTGCTGAAAGGTCTATACAAATAAATAAATAATAACAACATATAAAAATAAAAAGAAGAAAAATAATAATAATGCACACTCAAGTACGCACGTTTCTCACATAATGTACATTCAAGATATCATCAACTATTTGTTCTTTCAACTTGCTCACCTAACTTAACTGGTGCTGCCCTCTAGGAATGCTGTCCCCACATCCCCGGCTCAGAAGGGAATTAAGTAGGTTGATTTAACTTCCATATAGTGTTATCTAAAGGGTAAAGGTGTCCTAAGTAAAGCAATGCAACTAGTTACTGAAAAAAAAGATGAATATATAAGTTATGGATCTCGTTTCGTGATAACGTGTTAGTTCTCTCTCTCTCTCTCTCTCTCTCTCTCTCTCTCTCTCTCTCTCTCTCTCTCTCTACATAAGGCCAAATGCTCTTTCAGATCCAGTATCCACCGGTCTGCAAGCCTTTGTGGATCGTGTTCCTAAACATTTCGTTGTCTAATCACTTACCTCTAACAGTCTCTACTTGAAGTTAATGGGGTTTTCAGTTTTTTACAATTCAGTTGACGGTTTGACAAGGATTCTGCAACAACGGGGAAAATATCTATGAGAACACGATTTATCATCTTCGTGGCCATTTAAATTTGTCCTGACGATAGAAGAGTACGGAACTATTCTTCAGTATCTCTGCGGCTTCCTTAACACAGTTGTCAAGTTACGATTCATCGCTTCCGTCACCTTCACTAGCAATTAAGAGACAGAAACTAGTCCTTTGTCTCCAGTCAATGACCAGTATAGTTTTTCTTTGACTTTACGTTATCGTGTTATCTTCCTCAAAATCAAACTTTATGTTCTGGAGTGGAATGTTGCTTGACAGCTTACCAATCTGAAACTACTATTCTCATATTATTATTTTTTCTTCTTTTTTTTTCTGCTTCATTTTTGACAGACGCTGTAAAGACTGCTTCGTGTTTTGATGATCATTATAACGTTTGTTTTTTTCTTGATTCCACATCTTTTATCTGAGAGAATGGCTAGAGAGGCGAGACCAAGATAGTTTAGACAAGTCGGGAAGAGAGACGGGGAGTATGTGGGGAGAAGGATGTTGGAGAGGGATCTACTCGGCAGGAAAACGAGAGGAGGATCTATGGGAAGGTTTAAGGACGCAGTGAAAGAAGACATGCTTGTACGGGTATGACTGAGGAAGGCGCAGAAGACCAAGCGTGTGTGTGTGTGTGTGTGTGTGTGTGTGTGTGTGTGTGTGTGTGTTGGTATGCTAAACAAATAATTATACATACGACTCCACCACCTATTTTTTCTTTAATGGCGCCCAAGAGTAACAGTCTGAGCGTGCATGTCAGAGCCTAATATTAAGGGAGCCCCCCCCTCTCTCTCTCTCTCTCTCTCTCTCTCTCTCTCTCTCTCTCTCTCTCTCTCTCTCTCTCTCTCTCTCTCTCTCTCTCTCTCTCTCTCTCTCTATCTATCTATCTATCTATCTATCTATCTATCTGGGAGGTATCTGGGAAGAAAAATTGTCCTGTGTTAAGGCGGGTTTACATAGAGCATTTTTTTGGTACTGCTCTCTCTCTCTCTCTCTCTCTCTCTCTCTCTCTCTCTCTCTCTCTCTCTCTCTCTCTACAATAACAAGAACAAGAAAAAGAACAGCAGCGGTGGAAACGACGACTAAAAAATAAATAAATGAAATAAGATAAAACAAATTAAAATTGAATAAAAATAAATAAATAAATAAACGGGGCTCCAGGAGGTCTGCATGCGAGTTTCAAAGCCAGGAGACTCTTAGTGCAGGTGGGATTGAGTGTTACTTTCGTGCGGCGCCTCAACCACTGAGAGCTGGCGGGACAGGTCTGGTGGAATCAGCGATGAGACAGGTGAGCAGCAGGGAGAACGGTGAGGGCCCTTTGTTGCTAAGGCCGCCTGCTACCACAAGACTATGGCCAATCTTGTATGAATATACGAATGCATGAATAAAGAAGTAAACTGATAAAATAAAAGGTTAACAACGTTTCTCATACGTGTTCGAGTCTTCTACTTGTCACCACTACTTATACAGTTACATAAATCGCTGCCATTCCACGCTTATTCTTCAGGCCTTTCAGCGAGCCTCACAGGGAGGTGATGGGTGATGTGCCCCGCAGGCTGGGTGGGGTGGCGAGGTTTTGCTCACTCTAACCTTGAAATTAGCCTGGTAGCGGATGTGCTATTAAGGGAAGAAGTGGCTAGGAAGGGTGGGGCAGGCGACACAAGACTGGATTTTGATTATAGCTTATTTCCCATTACAGACGCCACGTGTGGGTTTTTTGGTTTTGAAAACTCACAGCACTTATAGCCTTGCTCAAGGTCGCATGCCCTTACCAAACCGCTGAGTAATGCTGCCTCGAGACTCCAGACTCTCAGGCACCAGGCACATACGAGATGCTGGAAAGTACACCTGTATAACTGAGGGAGACAGGACGTCGCCCTACAACTATTGCACGAGGTGACAATATATTTGAAAAAAAAATCTTGAAAGTATTATCTTCAAACTGCATCTTCACCGTTCTATAATTCCAGGATTTTAACCGGTTCTGTTCACATATATGAAAAAAAAGTCTTAAAAAGTAACTTGAGTCGCTGGTGATGACACTGTAAAGATGGATCCCTAAAAAGAGGAGACGGAAAAGTGGCCTTGGAGAGGGGTGTCCTATGGCGCATCCTGCGGTCTTCGAGGCCCTGAAGGTTACATCTAAAGGTTACTTGCTTCTTCACCCCGTCCACAGACTTTTTCAATCAATCCTCGCTTCCTCTGCCACCACCAGTGCACGTATTAAGGAGCAGAATGTATATATAACAGAACAGCCTGGCCTCGGACTACTTATTTATCGTATGGTATAATTACTGGCAAATATCAATTACTGCCTTGCATTTATTTGTCTCGTTCAATTTCAGTTACTCTCTATGAACTTCCACGTTACTCTCAATATTTTAAAGACACCTAATTATTGTATCACCCTAGAGCTCTGACAATGATTACTTTCTTTGTGTAGTGATTATCGGCATCAACATTTCTATCCTTTTCTTCAAATAATCTCAACTCTGATATTTGTACGAATATCATATGACTGTCACATTCACACACAGGCAGCTTCCTCCCGCCCCAGCCTTGAAGAGCTCACCAACGCCCTGGCTGCAGGAGTTCCGCACCATCCCAACAGGACCCTCCCTGGTGCATCCTTGTTGGCACTTCTTATCAGGCCAACTATCTTAAATAAGGAATACAGTATATCATTGGTGGAGGAATAAACTCCTGTAAACCAGTAATTTTCTGAATATATAATGCCAACACTCCATACAAAGGATGGGGAGTAAAAAAATATAAGTGAGGTGCTTCCTGATAGTTGAGTGGCTACGTGTTCATATGATACTTAGCTGCGCGTGTTGTATTTGAATTTATCTATATCATCCGTTTACTGTCATACGCAACAGTTCACAACACGAAAAACACTGTGTAAATCTTTATAAGCTCCTGCATGAAAGAAGAAAAAAAATGATTGTGTAAATATTTTTTTTCCAGTTTGTTGTCAGTATAATGTTTAGCGGCGGCTGTAGAAGAAAAAAATGTTTGATTGCCTTGTGATTCAGGAAGGAATGTGTCATATACCAGCGGAAGGATTAAATCTTACTTAAAACTGGACTGCCACAACCTCCTACCGGAAACTCCATCTACGTCACACAGAAGGACAACCGCACTATATATATAATAATAATAAAAGAAAAAAAAAAAGAATCCTACCTTCCTGTACTCCTGCCTTACTTTCTCCCTTTCTAATGTTCTTGCAACTGTCCTCGAAAGAATCTCACTGGTAAAGAGACATACCTGGAGATTTGAGTATCTTTTATCAGGTCTTTTGTTTCCGGTCAATTAGTACAGTAATTTACCACCAATGAATATGAAGAAAAGGACATTTTGTTAAGTAGTTGTAGTGGTAAGGACATAATGGTGGTCGTGATGACAGTGGTGTTGAAAGTAGTAGTAGTAGTAGTAGTAGTAGTGGTAGTATTAACTGCAGTACGTAGTAGTAGGTGCTGATCTCTTTTTCTGCTTCATCTTGATGTTGATGATGGTGGTGGTGGTAGTGGTGAGGATGGTGGTGGCGTGACAAAGGACGGTTGCTCAACTGGTGGGTTGCCGCAGGTAGGAAGGCGGAGGGTGGAGGGGTCGCGATATTTGGGTCCAGCCCTGGCAACGGTGGGTCATACACGGCAGGCCGGGCGGGTCTCCTCCCCTGTGAGACGGTAGGAATAACAAGTTGTTCAAGGTCAGGCGAGAGGAGGGTGACTGATCATCCAAGGATAGCGGTTGTGGTGTAGCATGAGGCTGCATCTGGAAGCCTACCCGCCCCTTCAAGATCACTGACACACCTCGCGGCTTTCTATAGCTGTGGAAAAATGTACGCCTACATATTAAGTTCAAAATTCAATACCTTTCCGCGGATGTGAGAGTTCCCAAAAAACACTCAAGGCTCACCGCGTGATGAAATCAATACTTTCCTTCTTATAGACAGATGATGTAATGTGTAGGAGTCTTGAGAACTGAACTTGGTGAAGCTTAGATGATGAGGACGAGTAACAAAGAGAGAGAGAGAGAGAGAGAGAGAGAGAGAGAGAGAGAGAGAGAGAGAGAGAGAGAGAGAGAGAGAGAGAGAGAGAGGGGAGAGAGAACTGGTAGCTTCTTCCACAACCTGTCTAAAGACAGCTCGCGCCCACGCCTTATGCCACCAATGATTAGTGAAAACATCTCCACGATCTCAGTCATGGAAAGAAATTACTGACATCAAAGTAACAGCACAGTTTCAGGAACAAATTGTGACCTTGGTCAACCGCACTTTGTGTA
>NC_087167.1:795000-912500 GCF_035594125.1 Scylla paramamosain | reverse complement strand
GCCCAGTCAGGCAGTCTTTTGAATGGGACAAACTACAGAAAACTTGTACGACTTACTAAGTGACATTGAGTTACCTGGGAAAGTTTCAACGACGGCTATTATGTTGAAGGTCATCGTGTATATAGTACATAATTATAAGGTAAAGTTAAGGGCATGCGTAGTTGTAAATTAGGGACAAGCGTTACATATACGCACGGTCTCAGCGCTTAACTCCGTCTCAGTTGGTCTTTGAGTCTGTGGTGGTGTCCCTTACCCCAAGAAACTCAGCCATTGTGACATCCGGGTGCCCACAGTTTATCCTCTCCAGGTTACCAATTTGTCGACCAACCTGGCCGTGCCTCGACTGCCCCATCCCGGATTCCAGCAGGGAGTCCGGATTCATAGCCAGGCGCGCTAGCCACAGCACCACGGAGGCGCTAATCATAGAATATATAATTGTGTGTTTACTTAGGAAAGCAAGTTAGGGTATCTAGGGCTTAGAGACGTCCCTGATTTTTTTATGATTTTTTATCTATTTGTTTATTTATTTATTTATTTTATTTATTTATTTTATTTTTTTATTTTTTGTCAGAGAAACTCGCCAGACACACTCCAAAAAGTTAATTGGTACTGTAGCTTGGTACTGTGCGCTCACTCGCGGGCACACACACACACACACACACACACACACACACACACACACACACACACACACACACACACACACACCTATGGCTATCATCTTGGATATACGCTCGCTAAGTGCAGAAATATGTAGCATTTTAAGAAATCGTGATGCCCTCAGACAGCTCATGTTTAAGACCATTGCGGCTTTTTGTTTCACTCCCCTAAAGCTTCCACGATCTGACCATATTCGCGGGGAAAGTTGCACAAGGCTGCTCGCAAATTAATTAAAGAAAAAAGCACCTCAAATTCCTAATAAGATCGTATTTTTAAACTTTTCATTCCCTTACATGGACCGGGACTAGTTTCAGAGACCAAAGGGGTGATAAATTGTATTCTCATAAGTGTCTTTTTTCTTGATGATGCGGAATTCTAGTTAAACTATAATTAGAATCCTAAGATCACCCTTGAAGAGTCCAAACAGCTTCCACTAAAGTCTGCTAAACGTGAGAGAGAGAACGATGAAGCAGGAACACAACCATAAGATTCTTCCTTTACCGGTACAGTTTTTATTTCACCCTATTCCCTTGCACCTTCCTGCCGTCCTCGCCGCGGCCACTACCACACGTGTCCTTGAGATGATAAAGATGAGAGAAGTGACGGAGATTCCAGGCAGCAGAGGAACCCTATGAGGCCTCTCCCACCCAGCTTTACCGAAGGTCAGTGTTTTTGCTGCTACTCCTCACCCAACACTCGCTCCGCCCTCGTGAACCTCTAATGCGGCAGTCCCACTCTCCTCGTGCCCTGATAGCCAAGATTCTTATAATCGGGAAGGCATCAAACGCCCTTACAGATGCGCCACACAAAGGGAGGTTCTCAGGGCCGAATGTATTAGTTATGCATGAGGCGGTGGCTATGGGAATATTTTCAGGTAACGGTCATTAATGGTGTGTGTGTGTCCAGTCCCGGTGTGTGTGTTCCGTCATTGCTCTCATACCGTCACTATAGTATTTACCATTGTCTTGCTTCCATTATTTGAGTCCTGGTAAGAGGTGGTGGCTAGGAGAATAGCTTAGGGTAACGACTGTTTAATGTTTCTGTGTGTTTCGTCATTGTTCGCATTATAATACACCAATGACCACTGTTGACTTGTTTCCATAAGAGTACTAGTCATATATGAGGTAGACAAGGGCATAGTTTCGGCTGTTATTATTGTTGTTCGTGCAAATTCCTGGTCTGTGTATCGCGACATCTCACATACCGTCACCGTATATGTATTAGTGTTGTGTCTTATTTCCATAACTCGTGTCTTGGTGGCGGTTACTAGTGGTGGATGGAGAGGTAGGTGGTACTGGCAGAGTTGGAAGTTGTGTAACCTGCTCGCTTCCTCACTTTCTTTTGGATTTTCTTTCACTTTTAATTTGTCTAACCTGCTTAAAAAACGTGACCAGTGATAGATTCTGAGATTTTGATATCAGTGGATTTAGGATTAAGGGAAACCGCTTATCCAATCATTTCATTATCTTGTATTTTCTTTCAGTTTTAGTTCCTCTAACCTGGTAACAGTCACCTTACAAAACTGATGAATGATAGATTCTACGAAAATTTTGAGACCAGAGGATTTAAGATTGAGGGAAAAACATAATCCATTCATTTCATTATGTTTTGTATTTTCTTTCAACTTTAATTCCCCTAACCTGCTTACGATACCCTTACAAAACCTGACAAGCGATGAATTCTAAGGAAATCAGACGACTTGATATTGAAAAAAAACGTTAATTTATCCCACTATGTTTTTTTTTTTTTTTTGCGATTTCTTTCAGTTTTAATTCCTCTGATCTATTAACAGTCCCTCTAAAAACCTGCCGAGTGGTAGGTGACAGAAAATTTTGAAATCAGACGACTTAAAATTGAGATAAACGCATTCTATTCCACTATGTTTTTTGCAATTTCTCTATTTATTTATTCATTTTTTTATTCTTCTGATTAACTAACAGACCCTTTAAAAGATATGACAAGTAATAGTTTCTAAGGAGATTCAAGAAGGCTGAAAACTGAGAGAAAATGCTGACAAGTGATAAATTCCAAGGAGATCCAAGAAGGCTGAAGACCGAGAGAGAACGAAAGATAGAGTGAAAATTAATGTGGCAGTGTAGTAGTGTAGAAAAACAGCAGTGTGGCAATGTAGCAATAAGATAGTGAGGTTGTGTAGCCGTGTGACAGTGTGGCAGCATGGCAGTGGAGCAGTGTGGCAGTGTGGCAGTGTGGTAGCGGCAGTGGGGCAGGCTACAAGACTTCTAACCACGAATGTACCGTGGCATTGTGGTCAGCCTTCATACAGACCTGTGCTTGGATCTCCTACGCGTGCAGTCGGGATTACCGATTAGGACAGCCATAGCGTATGTCTCCTAACAAGACCCGCACCACACGGGGAGGGAAAAAAATACATTAATATCTTTCTCTCATACTTGTTTGCAATACCTGATCCGTCTTTTTTCTCCCACGGAGCGACAAAAACTTGACCGCCCGTTATGCGTGTAATGTGTTCTCGTAAGTCACGCAGGTTACTCGCACACCTTGTCACCGAATTGCCTTGCCTAACGCTATCAGGTGTCAACGTATCAGAGCTCCTATCATATTTATTTGCTACCTCTTCACTTGCTCTTTCTTCTTTGGGACGGAGAAGAGAGAATGGATGAAACGGAAGTAAACGAAAGAGGGCGAAAGAAAAAAATGGGGTGAGGTAACAGGTGTGACAATGGCGGGACACTTATCCTTTACGAACTCATCTTCTTATAAGTGCAAAACACATCAGGTATTATCACTGACTCATCCTAATATTCATCCACGCCACCACCACCACCACCACCATCACCACTAAAACCTCGTCCTTGAAGACATCACCTCAGGCTTCACCATCACCACCACCACCACTTCCTCCAACACTACCACCAAGAGAGAGAGAGAGAGAGAGAGAGAGAGAGAGAGAGAGAGAGAGAGAGAGAGAGGCGGGAAGAAAGAAAATAGAAAAGAAAAAAAAATAAGCTCGATACCTGTCCTGCTTTTTTTTTTTTTTACTTCTTGGGACCTGCTCCCCGCGAGGTCATCCAGCTGACACCCTCGTCTCAGTTTTGGGTCCAGCCCGAGCCCCTGGCTACGAGAAGATTACATGATTACCTGCTCCCACACACCCTCCAGCCTGATGTTAGGTGATCCCAGGAAGGCAAGCCAGTCTCTGTAGAGGAAGGATTGAGTGGCGTTTCGTGACAAACAGTTTCCCTTCCGTGGACTCAGTTTTCTATCAGTTTTACGAGCAGGCAAAAAGAGAACGGCCGTGGGAGTAACAAGATCATTAATTTCCATCTCATTTAGCCTTGTGCACTCTGGAGGCGTTCAAATGATTATGATAAAAAGACACTGACGTAAAATTCAGCTGGCCACTGCGTTTTCTCATACGTTTACTTCTAAATACAAGCAGTTTCTCGTACAAGATTTCATTATGGATTCAAAGTTCTTTTTCCCTTTCACTGTTGTGGTTGTAACCTTTTATTTTTTCTTTAAAATTCAGAACACTGTAAAAATAACAAATTAACAGTTGTTTTGATACAGCAAGAAACAAGGATGGAAGGTTGAATTTGCCTTTTTTGGCTACAAGACTATTTAAGAGACTGGTGCAAAAAATAAATTTTTGTGGAAAGTTGTTGACGCTTTAGAAGATAATAATAATCATGAAATAATAATAATAATAATAATAATAATAATAATAATAATAATAATAATAATAATAATAATAATAATAATAATAATAATAATAATAATTAGTCTTTTAGTGAAAAGCTTAACGGTCAAATTCAAGGATCATATCAAAGTATTAACAGATTCTGTATAAGCACCTGTAGTGATCTGAAGTATGTACAAAAGCCCGACGTCTCCTGGTCAGAGGTTCGATCCGCCGCGAGAAGGAAGTCTTCAGATCAATTACTCAGTGTTTCTATGAATTATTCAAGGAGAATGATTACGCAGCATCCGTCACTGTTCACTGTTCACTGTTGCAATCACTTCAGTCTCACAACGGCAACAGTATCCTTGCCTGAGGCTGATTTCACTTCCTCTTCACTTCCCTTTCCCGATTCCCAGTACAAGACAGATGTGAAAAAGTAGCTCAATACCTTATTTCCATTCAGACAGGCCGGGGTAGGTTGTGGTCACGCAACAGTAACCTTAGGTTAACGCAACACTATTGTACTGTTGGTGTTGGTCGTGCATCACTGGCGTCACCCCTGACATGCCGCTAGCTTACGAAATGTCAAGAGGTTGTCCAGCTCTTTGTGATCCTCGAGCATGAGGTAGAAAGCATCTATAACAACAACAATAATAACAACAACAGCAGCAACAACAACAACAACAACAACAACAAAGGAAAAAAAAACAATCTAACAGTGTTGGGCGCAAGAATTGTATTGTTACTTTGTTCTTAATATTTTTTCCTTTTTCCTCGTTGTGTCTCTCCATCGGCCAGGAAAGGAGTTGGGTGATGGATACTCATTGTGCGTGTCTGCCTGTATCAGTAAGCAAAGAGAGAGTGTTAGTTAGTTTGTTCTACAGTAATATTCGAAGGAATGACTCACCCTTACAATAAGCTAACCAGCCTCCCTCCCCCTTTGCCTCCTGCAGACACAAATACACGACAGACAGATACCCTTCACCCAATTCACCTCTTAGCCGGAACAGACGACCAAGAAGGAAAAGAAGGAAAAATATTTATAACAAGGAAACAATACAGTGCTCGCGCCAGACATGGTAATAAAAATAATAATAATAATAATAAAAACGATGAGTGATGATGATGATGATGATGATGATGATGATGATGATGATGATGATGATAGTAATAATAATAGTAATAATAATAATAATAATAATAATAATAATAATAATAATAATAATTATTATTATTATTATTATTATTATTATTATTATTATTATTATTATTATTATTATTTATTCATTTATTTTTTTATGAATAACAGCAGCAACAACAAATCGTACGACACCACCACCACCGACACCAACAACAAACAACAATAAAAACCAGTAACCAGAAATTAACCAAAAACAAATAAACAAACAAATAAATAAATAAACAAATAAATAAGCACGATCTAGGTTTCCGCTTTGAGATCCTGCCAGAGTGACTGACGGATAATGGGAGAGAGAACATTCAGCGTCAAATTATAACTGCAGCGGCCTTCGCGTAATGCCATGAGAGAGAACAGAGAGCCACTCCAGCACGACACGAAATTAGAACAAGAAACACCGTTGTAAAAACTAGGTCTGAGGACGCCGGCCCAAGCACCCTGTCGACCCTAGAAAGCCAAAGAGAACCCCAGGCAAGATCGCCGTCCCTCAAGCCTCGCCCCGGGACGGAATGCACACCTCACTACAGCCACCTGTACACTTGGCCAGGTATGACTTTCTCCTGCTTCATTAACGCTTTCTGTCTGTCTGTTTGGCTGTGCGTCTGGTGTCTGCCTTTGGGTCTCTCTCTCTCTCTCTCTCTCTCTCTCTCTCTCTCTCTCTCTCTCATAATGTGTTAGAGAGAGAGAGAGAGAGAGAGAGAGAGAGAGAGAGAGAGAGAGAGAGAGAGAGAGAGAGAGAGAGAGAGAGAGAGAGAGAGAGAGAGAGAATGAGGAGGTGGCGGGGAGAAGTGAATTATGCAAGGATAAGCTGCGTAAGATAAGATCCAAGATAAAAGACAATCACAGAGTGCACAAAAAGCTGGTCACTGAAGTCAACACGCATTTCAAACACAGCAGTAAATGGTGAATATTAACAAAGGAAACATTATTTGGATGATTTTTACCTTTTGACCGCTATGGTTCTCCTTAAACTTAATTAGACGTTGTGGCAGGAGCTTAGACTGTGATTTAAGACTAAGAGAAGACAACGGAAGCTGCAACAAGCCATCAGACCTACACGTGGTAATCCTTCTATGATGCATACCTGCCTATTTCCACCTGTCATTTCTACCCATTTCCATCATTGACAGCAAAAGGAGTGTACTGATTACTGTGTAATTAAATTATTCAATATTTCTATTTCTTGGACATTGTTATCGTTTAGGTTTGGTCAAGAGTCATGTGTTATACTAGCATTAGTAGTAGAATAGTTATCTCGTTAAGTAAAATTCAGCCAAGTTACTGTAAGACAATGGAAAGTAACTCTGTGGTGAACTGAAGCCACCAAGGTTTACACACTTTCCCTTCCACATTATAATATTATACATTTCTTAGGAACCAATAAATTTTCATATTTCTCAGAACGCACATATATTTTTCTCCTTAAATTGTCTTTGGAAATTATGAACAAGAATTACAATGTTATTTTTTTTTCTCAGGAGAGAAAACGTTATCTTCCTTTATTTTTCTTTTCTTTCTAAGTGCTCTTGGTGTAACTCAGGTTTTAAAAGTTCTGAGCACAATAGTTCACGAAAAAATCTTTCTGTCCCCATAAGTGAAATGTCATGCTGCATATGGCTACAAATAGAGCAAAGTGAAATAACTAAATACATTAAATTCTGTGGAGAGTCGCGCGTCCCGTCAGCTCAGCGATGCTTCCAGTCAGCCTCATCAGCGTGAAGCCATGTCCTGTCCACGTACTGTACCTCCATGACACACTTTTGTACTCGTCGGACTGTCACATGTGCAGCAAATTAGCGCTGGGTGGACACGAAACTCGCTGTTTTTCGCCCCGTTCTAATTGCTGCCCTATACGGTTGCCTTGCCCACTAATATGATGAAGGTCGCGTCCTTTTTGTGCGGAGGAGGGAAGTGGAAACTCCACTCACATAACAATTTTAATCTCGGTGGAATTAACTGTTTTTCTCTCATTAACCTCCCTCCTTTAACTGGCCGACTTCAGTGTTTCGTAACTCAACGCAATGCTGAATTCCTTACCGGCATTGATTTTCATTATTATTATTATTATTATTATTATTATTATTATTATTATTATTATCATTATTATCATTATTATTTTTATTATTATTATTATCATCATCATCATCAGTATCACTATTATTTTCATTTATTTTTATTTACCCATCTATTTACTTGTTAGTATTTTTCTAAGTAAGAGAGAATTTGACCAAGGATAAAAAAAAAAAAAAAAAAGAGAATGAGAAGGCAGAAAAAAGCTTGTCTCGACCAAAAAAGTAAATGATGAGAGATTACTCCCCAAAAAAAGTAGGCCTATTTATTTCTAATGTTATCAAATTAATGATCTCTCCGCATTCCGTGGCCTGCATTACAAATACTATTCCTTTTTTTTTTTTTTACTTTTTTTTTTCTCTATCATGTTTAATTCATCCATTCTCTGAGAAACGCGACAGTGATGAGTGAGCTTTTTCATTAGTAAACCATGAAATTCTATCGTATTTTGTTCCTCCTTATTCCTTTGGGTATAATAAAGGCAAGAAGTGATTTCCAAGACTTATGACAAGCTGGAAATCACTTCAGACTCAAACGGAAACATAATTCTTCTCTGATATTAATGCAGTGGAAAAGTTTCATGTTTGGATGCTGTTTAGTCTTTATACAGTCTCTCTCTCTCTCTCTCTCTCTCTCTCTCTCTCTCTCTCTCTCTCTCTCTCTCTCTCTCTCTCTCTCTCTCTCTAGTAAGTTTATAAATAAGAAGTGAATAAGTACGTAGTAAGTAGGTAGTAAGTATTGTATGTGGTATGTAAGTAAGTAAGTAAGTAAGTAAGTAAGTTAATAAGTAAAATAAAGTAAAATAAAGGAAGTAAAATCATCACATAATTTTCGAAGTACCAAACAAAGGTAAACTCTAATCTTAACACAGTCCCCGCTCAAGTGGAGGTGAGCTTGGCGTAGCTTAGCATTGGAAAGTAAAACCAAAATGCACATGTTGCGTGAAGCGATTACAGGGTGCAGAGCGGGTATGAGAGCACTGGGAAAGTTACAGCGCGATCTGATTCTTATCACTACGAGGAAATGAGGTAGCTCCAAGTATCGCTGAGGGGAATACATACCATTTTAGTGTGCTCGAGAAAATTTGTACTTAAACCTTTCTTGTAACGATGCTATAAGTATCTTAACTATCTAACAAATATATATTTTTTCATTTAGTATATGTATGATTATATATTTATCAATTAATATCCATGTCTCATTTTTATAAACTATTACCAAGTTTATAAAAACTCGTTACAAACCTACTAGATATATTATAATAATATGCATAATGCAGGAAAAACTCATTTTGATAATTACAGACAACACTCAAGTAATTTACATAATAGACCTACACTTTATGACTTAAGTAATGTCTGCAGAATGCCACCTGAACCCGACGGGCATGCGGCACTAGCAGAGTGACAAGGCTCTCAACACACACACACACACACACACACACACACACACACTTGCAAAAAACAACAGGCAATCTTGAAGAAAACAGTCAGTAAGTCAGTTGGTCAGTAAGTCAACTTCCAATACTTCTTTTCATAAACTATTCACCTAAGCTTCGTCACAAAAGTAAAGACAAGGACAGGATTCTCAAACACCTCGGCGTCTTATCTGGACTGCTTGTAACAGGTTCTAGTGAGAGTTACTGCAGGTTTCAAGGGTATATTTATGTTTCTTGCGCTCGTCAGGGACCCTCATGGAAGTTATAGTGTTGGCAGGCTTGCTTTGATGATTCTAATGACGATGTTGGTTAATTATCATCATTACTATTAAAGTCATTATTATTATTGTTATTATTATTATTATTATTATTATTATTATTATTATTATTATTATTATTATTATTATTATCGCTGTTGTTGTTGTTGTTGTTAGTAGTAATAGTAGTAGTAGTAGTAGCTCTTTTTATGAAATTAAGAATGTTCTTGATACGTAAGTGATTTTTTTGTACATTGTCTTTACCCAAAATAGTATAAATTATCACAGCTACGTCTTTAAAACTGTAAGATAACAATCATAATCAACCAATCACGATGAGTTTTTTTTTTTTCAATTACAACAGGAAGAGACCAGGATGTACTGCACGGTTGTCTGCTGACGGTAACGGAGCTCCAGTATTTAAAATGTTAAGAGTATTCCTTGAAAGAAAAAAATATATATGGAAACTGTCTTGAATTTGCATGATATATCACTGTGTTTTATTTAATTTTATCTTATTTTATCTATTTTTAACTATGTATTTAACCCCGCTGCTGGGAGTCTATACGCCAATACAAGCTTTCTCGATGACACACAAAAACCACCGCTGCATTCCTTTATACGACACACATGGCTAACACGACTCGTCACGCTAAATATCAGTAAGGTAAAGTACATCGCGTTTTCAGACACGTATTCCTGTTTTGTTCAACAGTAAGGGAGTATGTCAGGAGAAAATGTCAGTTGATTATCCATAATTCCTTCACGGTTCAGTAGAGTGCTGGAAATAATTTTATCCTTAGTTTAAACTTTTATCCTCTTTGTACAAGGAAGACAAACAGTGACATTACAGTAAACTCGTACAATAAAATTACCGTACAAATAAGTTTAATGTGTAGTGCACACTCAACAGAGAGATTACTTTGTCAATGTGCCAAGCAAACGAAATTTAATACTCTTAATTACGTTCATGAAACCATTATCTTGTCTGTCAAAAGAAATAAATGAGAACATTCAATTATAGTCCTGGATAGAAAAAAAAAAAAGTGCAACAGTCTCATCTAGTAACTGCAGTCCACACCCCTGCTAACGCACACACTGGGGGGAGGAGAGGACGAGGTAGTCATGGTCAGAAGGCGAATAACCTACACCCACCACCTCTGCATTTAGCCTTTCCTTAATATTGAGTCCACTAATTTGTTAGGAATCTATCGTCTGTCAGGTTTTATACGATTGCCAGTAGATAAAACTTACGTCTGATCTGCTTAAAACTTCGAGTAGTCAGGCTTTATAATATTGTCAGTGGATAGAAGTTGAGATTAAGAAAAAAAAAAAAAAAACACAGAGGAAGCGAGTGCGGAAGCTTACTCGACAACTGACCACCACCTCATGGCTACCAACACCAAGATGCATGAAGACGGTACCATCTATTAGTCAGACTATCCGGAAATCAGAGCATACATATTTCGGTCTAGGCAGCTTCCTCCGCCCACTGGGAGAAGCAGCATTAGTGAGGAAGATGCAAGTCACACAAGTCACACCACCGCTTTAGGTCAACACACAACGGGAGTGTACTATTACCACGGCTTAAACTTGTCCTCACTCCCCACTTGCTTTATAGGTCTGCATCATAATTGGCGGCAGCAGGAGGAGGAGGAGGATACACAAATGAACACAAAGGAAGACATAAAGCAAGAGATACTTTTGGTCCCTGCTAAGTTGTTTGATGATGAAGAATATGGAAGTTTCAAGAGGATAGGATGTCGTGACAAGATTAGTCGAGGAGGAGAAGGAGGAGGAGGAGGAGGAGGAGGAGGAGGAGGAGGAGGAGGAGGAGGAGGAGGAGGAGGAGGAGGAGGAGGCAGAAAGTTGTGACGATGATTTACTGTCCTCCTCTTTTCTTTTTCTTTTTCTTTCTTCACGCAGACTCAGAGGAGGGGAAAAGTCCACCAAGTTACCGTTTCCGAAAAGAAAGTAAAAAGATGAATAAGATTTCTAAACCGGACGCCAAATTCGTTCCACGGAATGTCCCAATACTTTTCTTATGAGACAGTCGAAATCTTAGAAAAGGAGACAAAGACACGCAGAGAGTTAAAGTGTTCTCTCTCTCTCTCTCTCTCTCTCTCTCTCTCTCTCTCTCTCTCTCTCTCTCTCTCTCTCTCTCTCTCTCTCTCTCTCTCATGTATCCATCTATTTCCTTATGCGTGCCTTTATCTGTGTATTTTTGTACGAATGTGTACCTAATTTTTTGTTTGCCTCCTTGTCACACTAACTTCCCGGACCTCTTCTGCACTCCAACTTCCTCCTTTCACCTCCGCGTGCTGCCCAATCCAGCGGCTCCAATGCATCCTGCTCCGTCCTTGCCCATATGTCAGATCACTTTCTCTGTCTGGATCTATACATAAATGTGTTTTTGGTTACCTGCAATATCGCGTACGTACATCAATGGAATGAACCTCGTAAATATTGAGGAATTCTAAAGAAAAAATATAAGCAATCATGAGGAGCTTTGAAATCATGCAGTATAATTCTCTTCTTATCCGACAGCACGCAACTGAGGAAACCAGCCAGCCTGATTCCCGGGGCAGACGCAGGCATGTGAAGGGCCAGACGTGACGGACACCTCCGCCTCGGGCTGCTAGTTTTTCTCACCTTTTCGTAGAGGCGGACCAAGGCAGGATGAGGCATTCGAAAATGTTAACTAGTTTTTCATCCTTTAAGACAAATAGACTAAATTAACGGTAACTAAGTAGCACCTTACAGGTGATGAACTGGAGAGCCCACTACTTCAAGGTCACCGTGCACTCTGACCTATAGCAGGAACGAGGAGCGATGAGGATGGTCAAGACGAGGAAAGGTCAAACATTGCAGCCCCTTTCTTACCGATTGGAGGGTCTGATGTGCTGAAAGAAGCATCTCCCCACGTTTTGCTGCCCATCTGACCCTGGCCAAATTATTCATCTTACGCTTTCGAGCAGAAAAAGAGAAGTAGCAACTTGTGAAAATGTCAATTATTCTGAATCGATAATTATGGCTGTAAATAGCATACTGCAAACAGAAAAACAGCATCTGGAATTCTATTGCCCTTACCAAGTCTAGCATATAATTGATTAGCAAGCACCGTTGGTAACGCCTACATTATGCAAGATGATTCCTTGGTGTGCGTACGTATTGCTACTGGTTTTATCGAGAGAGAGAGAGAGAGAGAGAGAGAGAGAGAGAGAGAGAGAGAGAGAGAGAGAGAGAGAGAGAGAGAGAGAGAGAGAGAGAGAGAGAGAGAGACTCCTGGGAGGGGAGGGAGGGGCAGACGGACAGACGGAAGGGGGAGACAAGTATTGGAGGAGGGATCGCCGCACGGAGACAACAGGTAAAGACAGACGGAGACACACACACACACACACACACACACACACACACACACACACACACACACACACACACACACACACACACACACATAGGTAGACTGGGCGTCGGACAAGAACAAGACGAATTTATGATGAAGCGCTGCAAAACATGACGCAAACTTAAGACCGTTCGTTAAATCACACAGCAGCGTTTATGGTAAGGCGACTGGCGACTGTAGTCCAGCGTCAACTTACCAGGTTCATCCTCAACTCTAATTGCTACTATGTCCTCTCAAGTGCGGTATGATCTCGTGGTGCAGGTTGAAGGTATTGAGGACACGACAACATAGACACTAGTGACCGTAAAAAGAGTGTTCGAGTAGATCAATCCTTTCAGTGGCTGTAGTTTTATTTTTACCTTGTATTGTCATGAGAAAATAAGAATGAAAGGGAAACTGTAAGAAATCAGCAGGCCTGGACGTGGCGGTCCCTTTAAAAATAATAATAATAGTAATAAATAAGTAAATAAATGAATAGATAGATAGTTAGATAAATAAATAAACAAATAAATAAAGTAAAATAAACGATTAAAATAGATAAATAAACAGACAAAAAATAAATAACCATCAGATAAACATCCATCAAGCATAATTTTCCAAAAAATATATTAAATTTATTGCCACTCATTGTTAACTCTGGACTAGCGAGTTAATAACCCAGTCTATTCCAATATATCTTATAAAGTTACTCCGATAATGCCACACTGTCAATACAAACGTCAGAGTCAAACCTTCACTTCCAAACAATTTTTCCAATAATCACCTACAACTTTTCGAACATTTAATTTTGCGCTACAATCTCTTAAACATTTTCTTTTTATTTTTAGCTCAGAAAAGACAAATTAAATATCCTAATCTTTCCTTTGTTATGTTCCCACGCAACTTCCCTCAAGTGTTCTAAATGTAAAAATAAATAAATAAACAAATAAATAAAAGATTGACCATATCAGCAAAACGGTTAGTTCTATATAGAAGAAAAAAAAAAATCGAACTGGTGAAATAGAACTTAACAAAAGGCACTGGAAGGACTGCGGCAAAAAGTGCATGCCCTTGTTTAGACTTGAACAGCGCAAATCTGAGCATCCCAACAGCACCCATAACTGAGGTAGCAATTAGTTCCTGTTACATACTTAAGTTTTTACACGTGAAGGAGATTGGTTAGGGGCTGAATAAAAGACATTTTATAGCCGCTCTTATGCATTTCTCCCAAACACCTTGCAGCCGTTTTACAGTTGTCTGACCTTTCATTTTTTTCACTCTTCTTACATCGTCATTCTATCCTTCCCGCCTGCATGCTTCCTCCTCTCCCGTAACCATTCCTCTTACCCAGCGACTATTTCCAACACTCTCCACGCCCTCTTGTCCCAGTGGCGGCGGGGTGGGTGCGGTGGGGCGGCGAGGGGAGTTCCCTAGACCTGGAGTCCTTCACGCTGCCATTGCTCACTCGACTCGCCCACCTGCGCCGGATGGTCCCTCCTTCCCCTCCTTCCCCACCGCCTTCCACCGCTGCCCTGCCCCACACACCCAGTTTTCCGCGAGCCGTACGTTACATTTTTCTTCCTTGTTGCTTTTCACGTGAGAGTCTGACTGAAAATGATGTTTGTGGGTGGTTTATGAGGGTCTATATCATTATCTTCATTTTTATCGTAATTATTTTCATCACGAATCATCACTATAGTCGTCCTCATTATTATCATACTCATCATAATCATCACAGTCACTATAGCTATCGTTATCATCATCCTCATCATTGACATCATCATTATCATCATCATTAATATTACAATCATCATCATTACCAACATCATCACTAGTAGGGCTTGTTCCTCCCTCTCCTCCACCCTCTGACTACTTCATGCTACCCATTAAAATCCAATCTCAGTGATGTTTTCCATGCCCTCGCTGGCCTAAATCTTCGGAACGATTATGGACCTGATGGGGTCCCTTCTATTGTTCTCCGAAACTGTGCCTCCGTGCTCGCACTTTGCCAAGTCAAACTCCGTCTCGAGGGGGGGGCGAGTTCCACTCCTACCGTTATTTTAGACAGGTTGGAATCAAAAGCTTTTCGTCTTATCAACTCCTCTCCTCTAACTGACTGTCTTCAAGCTCTTTCTCATCGTCGCAATGTTGCATCTCTTGCTATCTTATATCGCTATTTTCATGCTAACTGCTCTTCTGATCTTGGTAACAGCATGCCTCCCCTCCTCCCGCAGCCTCGCTGAACAAGACTTTTTTTTCTCTCATCCCTTCTCTGTATACCTGTCAAATGCAAGAGTTAACCAGTATTCTCAGTCATTCATCCCTTTCTCTGGTAAACTCTGGAATTTCCTGCAAGCTTCTGTATTTCCTCCTTCCTATGACACTTCCTAAGACACTTATCCTTCAATTTTCAATTGAAGGAAATCCTCGACTCATAAAGATAACTGGCTCTCAGAGGAGCGAACTGTTGACCATCCATCCAGCTCTCTTTTCCTGTTGTGTCCCAGGTGTGTGTGTGTGTGTGTGTGTGTGTGTGTGTGTGTGTGTACGCCCACGCGTTCATCTGAATTATTCGTACCGTCCACCAACAACAGTGTTTAGTTCTGCTTGGCATCAAATTCACTCATCTGTGTGCTATCATCACCAGGTCGTGGCGTGGCGGAGACCATCAGTTCAAAACCCCCTTAACAACACACCATTAGCAGACTGGTGACTGAGGCGTGTCTTCACACCATAAAGCTGTTCCCTTGCTATACATCACACGGGTGAATCTGCACTTCCCCTATACTTATTTGAACAAAAATTCTGAAATGTGCTTGCGTGTTATTTCTTGTTCAACAGAAGCGTTGACCTTTGTACTGCTGCAATGATGTGAGTATTTCTATGATATGAAACACTACAGTCTCATAGGGTCAAATTTTAAAGTCTGCTTCTCATGGATGTCTTCTCTTAAACAATGCTGCAGAAACTTTGAATTATCACTGGGCCCATGAAAATTCTCTTGAAAACCCTAATACCTCAGGCCGTTGTTTCTTAGCTGTAGTCCAACTAAGGCAGACCCATCTAAGAGTACGGGGCTGAGTTGTGTAAGCCAGCAGCTGTGTTGTCTGCCACCAAGTCTCCTTGGTGGCGCTGGGTATGAAGTTGCCATGGGAGCAAAGCGGGTGATTTGATCCGCTAAGTTGCGCTTTTTTTGTATCCATCTCATAATTTTTCGTTCTTCACAAGCTCGTCCTTCTGAGGTATCTATTTCATCACCTTTGTATTCTCTCTCTCTCTCTCTCTCTCTCTCTCTCTCTCTCTCTCTCTCTCTCTCTCTCTCTCTCTGGCCTGTGAAAATTATCATTATTTTTATTTCTTTTTTATGTGATGAAAGTGTAAAACAAAAATTAAGCCATGGTAACTTTAAATTAATACTTTACATCATTATTAACATACCACTACATCTTGACTTTTAGTAGATCAGTGCATGTCGACTTGTTATTGAATTGGACTTTTTTTTTTTTGTGTGTGTGTGTGTATGTGTGAAACTGGTGAGTGATGAAATTCGTCAACTAAATAGAAAAGATAATTACGAGGGCCCTTATAAAAAAAAACAAGTCTGTGCGAGGTGGAGGTGTAGCGCTATACCTCAATAAAAACAATTTCAGGGAGTAAAGTTTTGTAATATTTGTCTTCAGCTAAACCAAAATGAGTATTTTTTTTCTTTATTACCCAGCCACTTAATTTTGTTATCACCATGTTATCGGATTTTGAATCTATCCTCACCAGAAAGATTCTTAAACATCTAACGCTTCACAACCATATATCTGATCGCCAGTATGTGTTCGTCGAAGCCTTTCTTCTGGCGATCTTCTGACTTTCCTTTTTGAGTCTTGGTCATCCTCTTCTAGGAATTTTGGTGAAACTTCCGCTGTTGTCTTAGACATATGAAAAGCTTTTGAAAGAGTCTGGCATAAAGCTTTGATTTTCAGGCTACCCTCCTACGGCTTCTATCCTTCTCTGTAACTTCATCTCAAGTTTCCTTTCTGACCGTTCTGTTCCTGCTGGGGTAAACGGTCACTATACTTCTCCTAAATCTATTAACAGTGATGTTCCTCAGGATTCTGTCCTGTCATCCACTCTCTTCCTATTACTCATTAATGATCTTCTAAACCAAACTTCTTGTCCTATCCACTCTCACGCTGATGATATCATCCTGCACTTTTCCATGTCTTTTCGTAGACATCCATCCCTTCAGGAAGTAATTAGCTCACGCAAGTAAGCCACAGAACACCTAACTTTTGATCTGTCTAAAATTTCTGATTGGGGCAGAGCAAACTTAGTATTGTTCAATGCCTCAAAACTCAATTCCTCCGTCTATCAACTCGATATAACCTTCCAGATAACTATCCCCCCTTCTTCAGTGACACTCAACTGTTCCCCTCTTCTACAAATGAACATCTTCGGTCTCTCCTTTATTTATAATCTAAACTGGAAACTTCACATCTCATCTCTAGCGAAAACAGCTTCTATGAAGTTAGGTGTTCTGAGAAGTATGCGCCAGTTTTTCTCACCCCCAAGCTACTAACTCTAAACAGGGACCTTATCCGTCCATGTATGGAGTATGTTTCACATGTATGGAAGTGTTCCACTTATATCGTTCTTTTAGACAGGGTAGAATCAAAAGTATTTTGCCTTATCAACTTCTCTCCTCTAACTGACTGTCTTCAGCCTCTCTCTCATCGTCGTAATGTTGCATCTCTTGCTATTTTCTTCCACTATTTTCATGCTAACTGCTCTTCTGATCTTGCTAACTGCATACCTCCCCTCCTCCCGCGGTCTCGCTGCACAAGACCTTCTTTCTCTCACCCCTATTCTGTCCACCACTCATTCATCCATCCCTTTCTCTGGTAAACTCTGGAACTCCTAGCCTGCTTCTGCATTTCCTCCTTCCTATGACTTTTTCAAGATGTTACCTGAGAAAGTTACCATAGTATATATATATATATATATATATATATATATATATATATATATATATATATATATATATATATATATATATATATATATATATATATATATATATATATATATATATATATATATATTAAAATATGAAATTAAAGTAAGACAAAAACTGTTATCATCAAAAGTTTCCAGTTCAATGTGCAGTGACCTTTGAATGAAAAGTATTCCCAAGGATAGTGAAAGGTGAAGTTTAATCTTGTGGACGGACATTAAGGATACCAGATAGTGATGGGCGTGGCTGTACGGTGATGGCGCCCAGAAAAAAAGAAAGGATAACACTGAAGTAAAAAAAAAATGTTATTAATTTTAATTCTCTATTGAAAAAAGTGAAGGAGTTGTATTTTTATTATTAGCAATGTTAATGGTAATAAGAGTACTACGAGTATTAGTAGCAGCATTACTTCCAGTATTAGTATAAGAAGAGATGGTTGTTGTAGTAGTAGTAGTAGTAGTAGTAGTAAATTTCATTTTTTATATCTCTGTTTACGATGTCGCTATCCACTGAACGAGAACTTGGGATTCAATTCTGGATTCCAGTGCGGACAGTGGTTTTCGATATACTATACGTAATGCTAACTCGAGAAGACCCCTGTGCCTAGGAACACCTCGTTACAGAACGTTTAACAGAACATCTCCACAAGCGCGACAAGATGCTGGAACAGTTTGACATAAGAATTCAGCAACGTTAAACTCTTAAATTCTTTCGTGAGATATTCTGTTACACATTATTTGCTTGATGAATACTCCGAACTGTAACCAAGTAATGAAGGTTTATGTACTCGTATGTATTTGTGACTATGCTGTGTGTGGAGTAGAATGAGGAAGGGAGTTTGTAACGATAAGGAGATTACTTGGCCGAGAAGTGGATGAGAGGTGGAGGAGGAGGATAGGAGTCCTGGGAGAAGGTAGAGAGAATAAATACAAGGAGAACGGATGAGGAGTGACTGAAGAATTAGCGAGAGAGAGAGAGAGAGAGAGAGAGAGAGAGAGAGAGAGAGAGAGAGAGAGAGAGAGAGAGAGAGAGAGGAAGTAATGGGTAATAAGTACCTACTCCGTTTTCCACTCCCCTACTCCCTTTTTGACGTCCCCACATCTACCCGCCTTTCCATTTCTACTCCCTCCATTTTCTTGCCCCTTGTACACCCCTCACCCAATTACATCTACATTCCTCAAATACATTATATATTTTTACTTATTTTATCATATCCCTTTTTCTATTTATTTATTTATTTTTTTCTCTCTTTGTTTTCTCTGGTGCCGTGTCGCAGATACAACGCACTTTGTATTACTGTGTTGTGTAAAGATGATACGCATCCGCAACCGCAACCGCAAATACGGAGCTAATAGAAATTCGTATCCGCACCCGCAAATATTGATATCTTAACACTCGCAACCTTATCCGCAAACGTATTTAATTAAAATGTATATCAGGCTCTCCCCCGCATACGTGGAACCCTAAAATTTAGCATCCGATACATCACTAGTGTGTGTGTGTGTGTGTGTGTGTGTGTGTGTGTGTGTGTGTGTGTGTGTGTGTGTGTGTGTGTGTGTGTGTGTGTGTGTGTGTGTGTGCGTGTGTGTGTTGGGTGAGAATTGGCAGCAGCTCACCACGTACACCACACCTCCCAGTCATCAAAATCAATCTAGACTATAACAACAAACTGCCCGCTTTTCACCAGCCAATCTCAGGTTTTGAAGGACCTATCTCCTTTTGCTACTTTATGATATTATTAGATAGAATATACTACTCCCGCCACTCCCTATTATCTCAGCAAGGAACTGATTACTGAGTCTATCTCAGTTAGAGCCAATCAGCCAACCAGTCAGTCAGTATGGCATTAGAAGACAAGAACACAAGGGAAGGTGCAGTCCTCGTATAACACATGCCTACATATATCAACCTACCATGTGTAGCAATGAGTTTATTGAATCTTCTGTTCAAGCTCGCTATTGACTCGGCTCCAGAGATCTAATTCGTCAGTTTATACCACTCATAAATAATCAATTCAATTCAGTTCACTTCAGTGAAAAGTTAAGACAATGAAAATGTTAGCTCTGACAAGAAAGAATTGTAGCATATTTACCTTGCGCTACGCCACATCATCATACAAATAAAAAAAAGTAAATGGATTTTACAACTATAACGTAGTTATTTGCCTTAACATCTTGCGGGGTCCTCGGCTCCATCTCAGGGTTGATTAAGACAAGCAGTGTTTTGTCTTTTGTTGCTTCTCAAGTTGTGTTGTTGTTAAGCATATATATATATATATATATATATATATATATATATATATATATATATATATATATATATATATATATATATATATATATATATATATATATGGCAGTCGCGATGCTGGTGGCGGTCACGGTGCTGGCGCCGGTTATCCTCGTCATATTTTCTGCCGCCCTATGTTGTGCTCCCCTGCACCGCCTGTGTCAGATGTGTCTCACAGGATATTTTCTTCTTGTTCTTTCTGGACCTCTTGTTGCACATGAGGTGCCAATCTTCAGCGTCCTCGCCCTCCTGTTGGGGAGGATCTGGTGCCTTGACAGGATGCGTAGAGGTGTCAGAACACACTGCCTTGTTAATGGGTCTGCACAAACGTTAGTACACTGTGCGGTGGCGTTGAAAGTGTCTGTAAGGACGACTTGTGCTTGTTCAGAGGCATTATTACGATTTCCAGGAATGCTTTTGAGTAATTCAGTGGCTGAAGAATGGTCATTAGGGAAGTCCTGACTTGGCTTACAAGCGAAGAAATATATGACGAGGTCATGAGGGAATCCATTAAGAGTTCGCCGACAGGAAGATCTATTACTACTACTACTACTACTACTAGTACTACTACTGCTGCTGCTACTGCTACTACTACTACTACTACTACTACTACTACTACTGCCACGGCCATGCTTTCTCTCTCTCTCTCTCTCTCTCTCTCTCTCTCTCTCTCTCTGCCTAACGTAAAGCACAATTGACAACTTGACACAAAAAATACATAACAAGCACCAGATCACCAGTCAATGCCAAATAAGAGGTGCGCCTGTGCAATAAAGCCGTCATAACACCATGTTTACGTCCTCCACTCCGCCCAGACAAGTGGATGAAAGTTAGTGAATTAAATCTAAATGCAATGAGCTTCGAGCTTCCCTCACGAGAATGGACGTGTAAAAATGCGGAGTATCTGGAGGGAAAAAAGTAAATCTCTATCTGCTGGGCATTCTTCTCTCTGTATTAAATAAGAACTGACAGTAAAACGATGAAAGGGAAATTGACAGGACGTGTCGGACATTATTTGTGGAGACATTTTAAAAGGATACTTTCTGACCCCAATAAAAAGTGAACCTGCTGGTTTTATAACAATGTTTGTTTTGCTATTTATATATATAATGTTGTTGGTGCCTTTTTTCCCTCGCCAAGTCCTGTATGAATACTGGTTTTCATGGACGTGCGGAACATTACAATAGAGGGAATTGACCTATTGGCAGAAAAAGACAATATCCTTCAAGCTTTCGATACAGCTGATTGTCACGTGAGTAGGCGAATAGTGACGACACCAGAACGGAACGATATGGCGTTGTTAGGTGCTGTCTAGGTCATCCTCGTCTTAGAAGTGCTTGAGGTGAGAGATGTGAAGCCGAGGACTACAGTCTTATATCAAAATACTAGACAGCATCCTAAAACGTTTCGGCGCCTCACCTCGATTACTTTCAACTAGGCGTAGTGTAGAGGGAGTTCCTGAGGTTTTCCATCGTGCTTTTATGATTTAAATTATTGGTATAAAGGATTCACTGGAGTTGAATGGGGGTTTTCAAGAGTGTTTTGGCAATTTTATTGATTCCTTTGCAGATAAGTTAGCAAGTTTGAGAATTATCAGCTAATTTGCGTTTTGAAGGATGTTTTACTAGTTGATCGTGCTCCAGTAGAAGTTATTGATAAGTTTTCGAGGTTGATTTTTTTTCATGATTCTAAGAACAGTCTAACAAGGATTTTGCACCATCAATGAAAAAAAAAAAACACACACACACACACCCATGAGAACCCGACCAATCATTTCCGTGGTCTTTGGAAAATAGTTCTCTTGCGAGTCTTACGCGTTTCAAGGTATGTGTTGTTACAAGAGGGAGAAATATAAAAAATGGGAACTCAAGAAATACTTGGCAACTATCATGATGCTCAAAATATTAATACTATAGCGTCAGAAGAATTTCCCTGGATGCAACTTTTTATCTATTCATTTTATTATTATTATTATTATTATTATTATTACTATTATTATTATTATTATTATTATTATCACTTTTATTATTATTATTATTATTATTATTATTATTATTATATTTCGTCCCTCATTCTGATCTGTCATCGATGTGGAAAAAATATACATGCATTAGGTATTAACGCCTCATCAAGCTATATAAGGAAGTCAGTGCAATACCTACGAGTCAGTTTTCGTGTCACGTATAACTTCACTTCCTTGCCAAGTTGCAGTGTCCGCCAACCTACCATCTTGTAGCATGGAGATTAACTGATATTAGGAAGAAAACAAAAACCAACAGCAACTGCTCCAATTCACACGGCTTATCTCTGTTTTTGTGTCCAATGAGACTAGACAGAAATTTCAAAAGTCAAGGGTGTTTGCAGGCTGAAAAAATGGCGCTGGGGTGAGGATGGTGTGAGGGTGGGATGAAGGCAGGCTGAAGCTGTGGCGAGGGTGGGATGACGGTGGTGTTCAATTAGTCATAAACAAGAGCTCAGTCAAACCACTTTCACGCGTTACATACTCATTTGTACTCACTGAAGGATCACCTCCCTCCCACTCCAAACCGGCTGAGAAGGACCTGCAAAAAGAAAGAGAAAAGAAAATGGCAGTACAGATCGAGTGTATTTGTATCTTCGTCAAACCACTTTTACGGATTACATACTGACTCACTAATTCACCATCAAGGACCACCTTCCTCCCCACTGCAGACTGGCTAGGCGAGGGGGCGGTTTCTAAAGGGGGAGAAAAAAGTATAGCGTATTTTGGAATGTGATTATAAATGAGGATGTTTATCTCTCTTCGTCAAACCACTTTCACGCCACACTGGTTGACACTCCCTCCCTCCCTCGTTTACCATGAAGTGAGCCATCTCGCTTTCACTGAGGACTGGGCAACAAGGGGAAGCTACTAAAAAACAGGCTTAAGTGGGTCCTAGAATGTGCTTGTAGATGAGTGTATCCGTTAAACCACTTTCACGTTTGATCATCTCATACTGACTGAAGTAAAAAAGTAATAAACCGCTTAGTATATTGTAGAATGTGCTTAGAGATTTTCAGGCTTTATTTAACACTCAATCGCACACCATAACGGACATCTCTATCTCAGAAGACAAGACAACAGGCTCAGCTCCTTAAAGACGCTTAGTAGTTCATCAGAGTGCATGCGTATCTTTCTCCTTACTTAACACGTAATCTGGTACCTTGGTAGTTCCCATGCTTCGTTCTGTGTATAGCCCCAATGGCTATATTTAGGTTACCTAGCCTTCCTTACCACGTCAGTCTTGCCTTGTGTCTGTGGTCAGAGTACAATAACATTCTTTTCTTTCCTCTCCGCCCTGCCTCCGCCCTCATTCCTCCACTGCAAACCTGTAGCGGCCAGCGGGAGGTGTTCTCGCGCTCCCAGTCGAGGCTCCAAGGTTGTATCCAGCATCCAGTTCTTCTACTTATTTGTGCATGCGTTTTTCTTTTCTTATTTGCCCTCGATTAATATAAAAACCTTTCATGTACAGCATCATAAAGCACAACTTTTTTTCATCAAGATAAAGTAAAATCCACTTCGTGATGTGACGATTCTGTGGAAAAAAGTACGACTCTTTACTGCCAACAATTTAATTTTCTCGTATACGGCTTGAAATCATCGGTTTCCCTAATTCATATCATCATCCCTTGAATTGTGTTCCTAATGTTGTTACTTAAGACCTCTCTTCTCGTTTTCTTTTGTCATGATTGTACAGAGAACATCCTTTAAGTGCCTTCTTACCGCCACACCCATCAACACAGCAGCCACCTCCAAGGCCACAAATTAAAATATGTCCCCAATAGCACCTTAGCAACAGTCTTCTACCCACAGGCGTGATTATTAAGTACGTCCCTTTCCTTATCAGCTAACTGCATTGAGGGAACCAGAACCACCACCAACACCAACACAGACACGCCAACCGGACGACCCTCGGTGGCTCCAAGGATAACTACACGGAGAGAAACAAAAACTGCACCTAATTTTCAGTCACTTTGATGACTGGCCTCGCCCTGCCAGACGGAAAGAGAGTGAATAATTTTGAGCGAAATATATTTGGTCCTAGCAGAAACCAGGAGAATCTTGATTTTTTTTCTTTTCTTCCTTTTCATCCCTCGTAAGTTAGACAGTGAAACAGACATAAAAGAGTAAGTGCAGCAGAGAACGGAAGCGAACGAAAGCTATTGCTGAGGGCAGGAAAGAAAAAGATTGGAGTTTTTTTAGGGATCGCGTAATGAGAGGAGGAAAGATGGAGAGTGTGAGGACCGTATTCTCAAGCGTCTCAGCGGCTTATCTTCAACACTTCCGACAGCTTCTAGTGGAAGTAACTGTTGCTGTCAGGAGAGTTTTCTTTTCTTTTTTTCTTCCTTCCTTCTTTTTTTCTTGCATTATTATTCATTTACTCATTTTTCATGTATATATTTTTTTATAAACTTATTATATATAGAGGGGCTCTGGGCAAGGGCAATAAAACTAGGGATAGAAGGCCCACTGAAGGTGCCAGTCCAAGAGCAAGTCCAAAATTGCATTGTTAAGTGTCTTTCATCATTGCAGTAATCGTTCAATAAAGATCCTGCATCATCAACAAGATAAACTTGCATGAAAACTTGACAAATCTCATAGGAGAATGTCATCTTAATGTTTCTCAGCAGATTATATGTTTCTCCAGTGGTCTTGCTTATATGTTTCACAAACGATAGTTAATTAGAAATAGTTACTCCCAGATCTTTTCTTCTGATCTCATAATAATTTTCTCATTTCCCAAATAGTAGTTGCTTTCTGCTGTTATTGCACTTTTTACAAATTTCACAACTCTTCGTTTCTTGGCATTAAACTCCATGTTCCACCTCAACGACCATTCGTTTATCTTAATTAGATCTTGATTCAGAGCTTCGTAGTCTTCTTCGTTTGTTACTGTTCTCATAATTGTAGCATCATCAGCAAAGAGACTTAGGTAGCTTGTCACTCCTTCCGTCATGTCGTTTACATATATTGCAAACATACCTGGTGCTAGTACCGATCCTTGCGGAACTCCACTTATTACTGGTCTCCATTTCGACTTATTGCCTCTGATTACTGTTCTCATTTCTCTGTCCGTCAAGAAGTTGGTCATCCATTTTAATGATCCTCCCTGCTTTCCTATATTTTTCAGTTTCCATATTAGCCTTTTGTATGGTACTTTATTAAATCTTTTTGTTCAGGTCTAAGTATATGCAGTCAGCCCATCCATCTCTCTCTCTTGCATTATGTCCGTTGCTCTAGAGTAGAATCTTCCTTCTCTGAATCCAAATTGTCTCTCTGTCATCACATTGTTGTCCTCCAGATACTTCACCCATCTGTTCTTGATGATCTTTCTACAAATCTTTACTACCACACTTGTTAGCGATACTGGTCTATAGTTTAATGGGACTTCTTTACTTCAAGCCTTGTGAACTGGGATAATATCCGCCCGTTTCCAATCTTTAGGTACTTTTCCTGCCAACAAGATTATGCTGATTATATGGTGCATCACTTTGGGTAGTTGTGGGCTGCACTCCTTTAGAATCCAGTTCGACTCACCATCAGGTCCCATGGCTTTCCTTACATCCAGCTCTTCCAACATATTCTTTACTTCTTCTGTTGATGTTACTAGCTCTTTCAGACCAGTCCCACTTTCCATCGCTATTCTTTCTTCCCTAAAATCATTTTCCTTAGTAAACACCGAGTGGAAGTATCTGGTAAAAACTTCAGCCATCTTTTTTTGGTCTTCGAACAGTGTGTGTGTGTGTGTGTGTGTGTGTGTGTGTGTGTGTGTGTGTGTGTGTGTGTGTGTGTGTGTGTGTGTGTGTGTGTGTGTGTTGGGAAGGGTTATGAGACACGATGTAAATATCCTGAAGCAAACTATACTTGAACTTATTTTTCGAAAGTAATTGTTTAAATATTAGACTAAAATATAATAAAGAACTAAGAAATGTCGTGTCTCAGAGTTAAGGAAAGTTGAAGAGAAATTCAGATATAGGTACATAGGGGAATAATATATAAAAAAAAAAAGAGTAAAAATAAAACCAAATAAAAGAAAACAGGAATCCAGCCGTGATTATAGAGAACATAAAAACAAGATCACAAGAAGGACGGACGTAGAGATTACAAGTAGATAGAACAAAAATTAATTATATGGAAGAAGGAAATAAACACGGATAAAAATTGCCATTACCCAACAATCCACAAATGCACCCATATTAATTTTCCTCTACCACATAATTAGATGTCACCTATATGTTTATCACCGACTGTTTTCCTTTCCAGTGTTCCTGCTTATATGATTTTTTTTTTCTCTTTTTTTTTCAGATAATCACCCTTGCATTTTTCTCTTCCTCCATTTTAATATTTTTCGCCCTCTACGCTCTACTTCCTTCAGAGTGTGCTGATGATACAGTCGTGAACAGAAATAAAGTAACATTCTGCATTCACTTCCACTGTGTTTCTTGCATTTTGTCTCTTCCCTTAATCTGAACTTCTCTGATCTGTTGATAAATTCCTTGCAAAATCTGGCGACTGACAGATTCTTAACAGAGGACTTAGGAATGAGAGGAAAACGTTATGAACACGATGGGGGTATGAGCAGAGAGAGAGAGATAGAGAGAGAGAGAGAGAGAGAGAGAGAGAGAGAGAGAGAGAGAGAGAGAGAGAGAGAGAGAGAGAGAGAGAGAGAGAGAGAGAGAGAGGGAGGGGGGGCAGTATTACATTGTTTATAGTATACATAACAGAAATGCAACAAACGGACACAAAAGACATTATAGTAAACGACGATGAAATAAACAAATACTTATAACTAGGACAGGTGACTGAGGTGGCGCCAGCAAGACAAAATGGATGCACGTTTGTAAGGAGAAGGCTTAATTCATTATCTTGTATCCAGTAACTAGATTATGATACCCATAGTTCCTCCTCCTATCATCTAGACAATCAATCAAATAGGTAGACGGGCAGACAAGCAGAGACTGATGTAAGCAGAATGAGTGAAGTAGGAGGGGGGAGGTGTTATTAGGAGCGTGTTATTAGGAGCGGTGTTGTTGACTGTTACTTCTCATTAGTTCTATTTAATCTTCATATTTAGCTATCTGTTCACCATAATTTATTTCTTGCTATTCACAGTCTGAAATAATTTGTTCATAGCCTTCAGAATCTTCCTCCATGCAAGCACGGAGCCGCAGTTTCGGCACACACACACTTACACACAGACGAACAGACAATGAAGGCAAACAAGACACAAAATAACTGGTAAAGAAAAACACACACACATACACACACACACACACACACGTAAATACAAGCACAGACAGATAAAAAAAAAAAAAGCCTTACAAATGTATCGATAAACTACAGAGGGTAAGGCAGCAGACGAGAGAGACAAGAGACTGAGACCAGGAGAATACTCAAACATACAAAGGACATAAGAAAAAAACCATAACCCTCAGAATAGTCCAGTGCCTTCAGATTATAAGGACGGGTGTGTTTCCACTGCACTGCCGCTCATCATCGAGGAAGTCGTGTTTTTATCAGTGGGTGGGACTCCCCGTCAATCAGCTCCTTGTCTCGCTCGTTAGCATAAGAATCTTGACGTCTTTTTGCGTCCTTTGACGTTCGCAGTTTTAATTATTTATATGGTACTACATAATTTTCAAGGCCACACCTCCAGGCATTATTCTATACAAGCATCATTAATGGTTTTACATCATCAGATGCTCTTAATGTAATCACAGGAATTGGGAATATAATTATGGCGTTAAAAATCTTAGCATGGCACACGGGTGAAGTCAGAATATAGAGTTGTATTTCTGAGGATTTAAAGTCCAAGAGATGGGAGGCAAAGCACACCATGTGATGCCTCAATGCTTTCCCTCTAAAGTCACAGGGTTCCTCAGTTTCGAGTCTCGTGGGAAATTTCTCACCCGTTGTCCTGAATCATACATGCTTGACACATGTGAGTCACGTTCTCTTAGGTGCCATAACAACAGACTGTCTAATCACCAGCAAGACAGTTTCGCGTCATCTGGAGACGTGATGAGGCTATCCCAAGATCCCTATTGATGATGATAATGATGATGACGGTAACGACAACGACAACCACCGCGACAAAAGCGATGATGATGATGATGATGATGATGACTGATGATGACGAAGGAACAGACGTCCGCATAATAAAAATGGTTTGTCTGTGTAGCATGAGAGAGAGAGAGAGAGAGAGAGAGAGAGAGAGAGAGAGAGAGAGAGAGAGAGAGAGAGAGAGAGAGAGAGAGAGAGAGAGAGAGAGAGAGAGAGAGAGAGAGAGAGAGAGAATTAAAGCAGTGGTGAACAGCAAATTACATCATTACTATTATTCATTTTATTTTATATATTCTATTTTTGTCTATGTTACAACACTCATAAGCACTAATTAAGTTTTTTCTTTTTTTTTTGTGCGATCACTTACAGTTCAGCACACCTTTAACATTTTCCTCGATAGGACAACGCTCCACACCTCCACTGGCGACGCTTGTTTCTTTATATCCTTCGGTTTTTCACTGCTAACAGAAGGAAGAGAAATTAAAGCATTCATGTGCTGAACTAGAAAGGCAGAATGACCTAAACATAAACAAGCAAGTCTTCGTCACGGAAACAAAGAAAGCGCGAATGAATGGGACTAATACCAGCAGTCATAACCAGAAGCATCGCTGAAGGAGGATGTTATATAGGTCACTGAATTTCCTTCTTAAGTTGCTTGTTATCGATAATCTACTTACTACTGCATTCAGGGTGAAAGTACTGATTTCATTTCTTGGCAAACACCTACTGGAAAGAGCACTGGTATGAAGAAAGTGATCTAATTATTTAGGGGTTCTCCTTTCACTTACAATGCGTGTGTAGAAGGCCAGCATGCCCTCGAAAAGCAGAGACAAGGCGCTCCTCCCACACGCACATTTTTTAAAATTTAAATAACTTATTTGGCTGAGTTTTGACTAAAGTCTTGAGTTCTACAATCACTGCTGAGTCTAATGGTGTCAAGCAAGGTGATCAAGAAATGCACAACCACAACACGGATGGGAGACAACCCAGTGTCGTAAGAACAACTCTTGTGATTGTTATCTTTTCTCAGTGTTTCGACATTTCCAAAAATACTTTCACAAACTATAGGAGAAGAGTTATTTTAATATGATGACGATAAAACAATACTTTTAATACTTAAAATCGTGCAAAAATTTACGCACTCTACATTAAAGGATGGCAACAATGCACTATTTTTTGTTGATGTTCCAACGTACAGTACCTCAACTTTGAACAAAACAGTCTCCCTCGCTTTACTCAAGCAATTAAAAACAATTTCTAGTACTAATGATACTCTTTTTTTTATGCAGGAAGGGCACTGGCCAAGGGCAACAAAATTATAATAAAAAAAAGGCCAACCACCACCACCACTGCTACTACTACTACTACTACAGCAATAATGGCAATAATTGACTACTTTCGAGATAGTCCCTCCTATCTCCCTTTCAGGTCTTGGGACAGAGCCAGTGAGTCGCACATACTCCCTAAAAGGAACAGAGTAAAGACTATCATAGCATTTAGAAATGTGTAGAATGTAAATATATCATCATCCTTCTCTGAGGACCATTATGAACGAGTTACCAAGGAGTGAATACCCTGCCGGTCACGCACATAAATGTTACGCTCAAAGATTAGAGATCGATCAAAGAAACTCTCATAGATTTTACCATTCTGCCATTAGGTGAGAGAGAGAGAGAGAGAGAGAGAGAGAGAGAGAGAGAGAGAGAGAGAGAGAGAGAGAGAGAATGTGTGTGTGTGTACACGTTGCTGGCCTTCCGCTCCTGCTGGGTTGCACGGTTACAACTACTCGCAAGGTCACAGCCCCTCGCCCCACGTCCCGCACCTACATATCCTCTGCCAGATGAACAAAGGGACAGGAGACAAGCCCAAATTGTCTCCACCCGCTCAGGGATTCGACCCATGCACTTCTTAGTTGAGAGATGAGAACGCCGATCGCTACATCACTTGGCTTTTATGTACAATATTAAATCATCACTTCCAATCAACACAATTTCTGCTTTCTGACTGAAGAGAAAGGGAAAGACAAGACAGGATCGGAGCGCTAGCGGCATCAAGAGAGGGGTCAGAGTGCGTCTCCTGCCGCGAATGAGGGGCTACAGGGAAGTTAAAATGGATTCAGGGATGGGGAGTGGACTAGAAGTGGTGAACCAGGACATCTTAACGTCATTACTGCACGTCTAACATGACCAAGTAGTCGCCCTTGGGCCACCTGGATGAGGGGATGGCGGTACCGTTCATCTCCTTGTAGTCCTTCGTGTCTTGAACGTCAATGGACCAGCTACAAGCAGCAGTGCACTTCACATCCATTATTATTCATTATGTCAGTATACTTACAAGTTGTAGCGCTACTCATGGGCAGATCCAGGATATCTGGAAGTTGCTGCCTAAACGATGACATTTTTCCAGTCGCAGTGTCTTCATTGCTTCAAGGTTCTGTTTCACGAAATATGTAAACCAGGTAATAAGTGCTTTAAGCTGCGGAACAACTTAAATGATCTTCCCCCAGTAGATAGGGAGTCCTAATTTTTAGACGCATAACAGACCTTTGCTGGTCATGCAAAGCCCGCCTGCACAAGCCACGCCAAGTGTCGCGCCGCCGTGATGGTTACGGCGAGTGACATGTTGCTATAAATAACACTGTGTTTTCAATATGTAGAGCTTTATCAGCATTCTTGATTCTACAGTGACTGTTGAGTCTGAAGGTGTCAATCAAAACTGGCTATCCTGTATATGATGTGAGTTATGGCACATAATTCGCGCATTTTGCGCCCTTGAGGTCGACCTGTAGTGATGAGGCGATAGTTTCGTTAGTTGCAAGGCAGAAACCTTCGCTTACATACCGATGAGTCCAAATATGTAAAATACGGCAAAACGGTGGGTCTGACGAAAAAAAAAAGTCACAAAAAAAAAAAAAAAGATGCACCGTCAAAAGTTACGTGAAAGATGTTTCCGAGACTGAAATCGCGGCGGTGTTCCTGGCTAAATCATCGTTGAACCCATCATCCAGGGGCCAGGCGGAGTGGTGGGTTGTAGAGAGGTGCGGTAATAAAATTAGAACCCCCAGAGAGAAGGCCTCGCTCCCGCTGGCGGGAATAACAGCATATTTGATTCACTATTTTATTTCAGAAATTAAACTTTATGTGTGTGTATATATATATATATATATATATATATATATATATATATATATATATATATATATATATATATATATATATATATATATATATATATATATATATATATATAAACACACACGCACACGTCCTGTAATACGTGTGTGTGTGTGTGTGTGTGTGTGTGTGTGTGTGTGTGTGTGTGTGTGTGTGTGTGTGTGTGTGTGTGAAAGTGTGTGTGGGTGTAATAGCTAATGCACTTGGGTCACAACCAATAGGTCCGGGTTTCCAGTCCTGCGTCATGCGCAAACAAAATGAGTTTGTCTTCTTTCACTCTGTGGCTGCCATTCAGATAGCAGTGGATAGGTATGGAATGTAAGCCGAGGAGTTGTGACCTCACCTGTCCGGCAGGCGCAGTGTGTATGATGTGGATCTGAATATAATGACTGTGTTTCCTCTAGAAGACCACAAATAGTCTACGCTACATGACACAACACTAGGGCCAATTGCAAATCCTTACAGAACACAACAAAAAATGACGAGGAATGCAAGTGCAGGCCGGCGGTAGGACAAAGAATAAGTTTTTATGAACAGTGAGAGGGATGCAAGCGCACAGCACTCAACTCCTCCCCTGCGTTACCCTGCATTCTTCCACTCTCAAGAACTCTAATACAATATGTTAGTGGTAAACGTTTAAGAGAATCATGTCTAATATTTTTCTATTGTATATATATATATATATATATATATATATATATATATATATATATATATATATATATATATATATATATATATATATATATATATATATATATATGCTTTTCATCATCAGCATTTGTGATTCCTGCAAAGAACAAAGAGAGCATTGGAGAGCCCAATGCTACACGATACTGACTCAGGGCGTCTTAGTGTGGAGGAAACATTGTGAAAGGAGAATATCAATTTATTTATTTTTATTTTCATATAGCCAAACTAAACAGTAATTTAAAAAAAATCCGATGGGTAAATGAGTGACTAGCAATTCATCCGAATGAGACCCACACTGCATACATTAGCCAAGCACACCAAACAACACTTTGAATATAAACGTGATCTAAAGATTTAAAATGAATGTATTCCAGGACTCGTGCTGGCTCACCGAGGCGGAAACCTAACTCTACGGGTTGCGTGCGCGATGTTTCCAGCAGGTTTAGATCTTGTCGCTGCGAAAAAAAAAAAAAAAAAAAAAATTGTTGTTTTCTTTGAGCACCCACAAGTAATTAAGTTGGCGAATCACTATACTGCGGAATTAATCGGATAATAAAATCGTCGTTAGTTCAAACATCAAACTCTTATTTACTGTAATGTACGTCATTAAAAAAAAAAAAAAGTCTAGGGTTAGAACAGATTCATATCAGAATCCTTATGGTCTCTATGAATGGTGTAGCACATCTGTGACACAAAGACAAGTATATCTAATTTCATTATCGATGACTGATCTACACACATACACACACACACACACACACACTTATACACACACACAATTATTGTTTCCTTTAGGGTATAAGTATGTGCTCCCAATTATAGAATATTACTAATGTCTGTCAAACACGCAATAAATAAGAAATAATTGTCAAGCGCTGAACGTTCATCACTACCTTGGGATAATCAGATAGTTTCAGGAAATATGTTAATTTACCAGCATACTCTTTCACTTCTATATATTTTCCTCTTCATCTAATATGAATATGTGCACTGAGGTAAATGAGTGACCGCTGAAGAACAGCAAAACTTGAAGTGAAGTTCTTCTGGTCTTCACTTGCTCGAAGTCGCAACTGAAAGCAAGACATCTGAGTAACAGGCTAAGAATGCTTTCACGCCACTCGATGACAATCAGGCTTTTGGCAAATGCAGAACGCTGAACCCTGCATCTAGCAACTCTGTGTTAAACACTAAGTAGATGTGCTTCTCGTACTACAATCAGTGATTACACGGTGACAACTAATGAAATAAGTTTCCTATGAATTCATCCAGTTCAGTAGAGTAGCTAAACAGTATCGGACACAAGGCAATAAACTATTCCATTGAGAAGACTTCGAACCAAGTCTTGCGATAAGAAATGCCTAACTCATGTCATGGTCATTTGTAGCTCATGCTGCTTAAGATCTTGACATGTTTCTCTTCCTGATTTTTCAAAACTCGAGCAAAAAAATTATAGTCACGGAGAATAAGAGAGAGAGAGAGAGAGAGAGAGAGAGAGAGAGAGAGAGAGAGAGAGAGAGAGAGAGAGAGAGAGAGAGAGAGAGAGAGAATCAACTTCCGATGCAGTCTGTCTGGTCGGTCACACGGCCACATAGTGAGTGGTGGACAAGACACGAGGGAAAAACCGGAGATACAAGAAATAAAGCGCACCTGACGACAATTCCCTCATTGATATTTTCCCCCATGATCTGAATTTAGTTTTTTGCTTAGACGTACTATACAAGAATTTGGATGCACCTTCCTTACGTAATCATGTATTTCGATATATATATATATATATATATATATATATATATATATATATATATATATATATATATATATATATATATATATATATATATATATATACTCGTATATATATATATATATATATATATATATATATATATATATATATATATATATATATATATATATATATATATATATATATATATATATATATATATATATATATATATATATTACATTTTCTTTCTGATCTTCCACAATACTCAAAAAAAATAATGATAAAAAAGGTGAGTGAACTCAGTGGAAACGGAGCTAATAAAAGTACAAGAGGAAGATGACACTGCTGCATCATTTACCGTCTGAATAAAGGAGCCAAACACTAGTTCCCCACTTAATGAGCACAGGAGTACTGACACAACAAAAAGGGTGTGGAAAGCCGAGGAGTGTTCATGATGTACTGAAGAAAAAATGTCAAGACTTGAAGGCGATGAATGGACGGCGAAGACAGGACAAAAGACCTCCAAGTGAGAAGGGAGGCAGCACCTGAGCGCCTGAGGGAGGGTGAGGAGGTAAGAGAGGGTGGGTAGGTCACGAGTCAGACAGGACAGGATTGGCTGGCCGTTCTGGAGGCAAGGCGGGAGGCAAGGGGGGAGAGGCGGGCGTGGCTCAGGGTATATAAGAGGCCCCGCTGGCCGCTCCATGGCAGGGCACAAAGGAGACCGGTGCCATGAAGACTTGGGTGAGCTCCCGGTGAACTCTTTCCACATCACCTCGCTCTCCTCAAACAACACCTCTCCACAGTGCAACACAGCAACAACACCACACTCCCGTTCTGTGCAACACACTTACAACTTCGAAACATTTCGGACTTGTGTCGTTACCATGGTACAATCCGTGCATCATACAACTCACCCTTTAACAACTTCACACTAACTTGCCATTCAATGACAAGAAAGAGGTCGGTGCATACTCAACACAGTGCTTCATCACATCCGTGTTACATTTTGTACAGTGCAAGAATATTCTGTGAGAATTCAAGGAATGCTGTGATGAAGTGGCGACATACTGCGAGTGATTCAATATCGATCAGTGAGAACCTTTAAAATTAGTTACTGAAGATAGCCACCAGCTTGTTAGATAACTAAAACAGGTTTCAATAGCATTATCAGAACATGAATGTCACAAGGAAGAGGTTCAACAATTGCAATATAGTATTTTGAAGCACTATGAAAATATTTTTCATAGTTTAAATAGTTTAAAAATAGCAAAAGTATGTGGATAAGGGTAGACAAACAAAGGGAGAATGCGATGTGGTACCTTCCTCCTAAACATTTCTTACGGTTTGAATTGGCTGTATTATTGGGATAAACAGGACACCCGTTATTTAAAATGAATGTGGCTCGAGGTGGACCTCAAGCAAAACTACCTTATACGCAGGGAAGAGGAGGAGGTCACATGTGAAATATTAGATGTTACTTAAAAAAAAATTTTGCCATTGCTGCTAGTTAATAAATGTAAAATACATATACTACCAGCTCAGCATTTACGTTCCACACTGTGATTTATGAAAGGTCTTTGAAAGGATGATATTTTGCATAATAATGAAAAAATGACATAATAATATTTAATAAAAAAAAAAAGGCATCGAGATACAATAAGGCATAATTTAACAAAAAGTAAACATCACGCGTGTCTCCCATGCTAAGACTTCCAGTCTTCAACAAAACGATACTACTGAGAAAACTAAACATTACACACACACACACACACACACACACACACACACACGCGCGCGCGCGCGCGCGCGAATTGTTTCCATGCGTAGTTATTAATGCACATTCATATCTTCACACTATTTCACAGCTTAAAACAAAGTTAAGGAAAAGTTAGCGAAATTACATTCTGTTATTTCAGTGATATCAAAATAAATGAAATATTACTTACAGTAACACGAAGAATGTATCTTTAATACCAACATATTTGCCTTTCAGGTGGTAATAGTCCTGCTGGCAACAGCTTTAGGGTCGCCCGTCCCCGATGACGATGACGACTGTGAAGGGTACACAGTGAAGTATTCCACCTCTGACAGTGATGGCAGTTCATCATCTTCATCTTCCAGTTCATCTTCTTCATCTTCCTCTGCCGACAGTGGGGCAGGCGCATCTTCCATCGACGTCTCTAAGCCTTCTCTAACTGTTGTTTCTTATACTGTTCCAAAAGTGGAGGCTGCCAGTCCATCTGTTTCAGCTCCTGCTCCAAAGGTGGTGGTGGATCATGGTCCATCTGTTCAGGAAGCCACTGCTGAATTCATGGCTAAATGGAGGGCTGCTGCTGCTGCTGCCACAGCTGCTGCTAAAGCTGCTCCTGATGTCAACATTATCATGGGAGCAAGTCGACTCAGACAACCAGCTGCCGCACGAACACCTGCCGCTGCTGCTTACTCTGCAGCCTACTCTGCTGGACCACTCAGACAAGTAGGTCCTACCCCGGAGGTGCAGAGGGCTACTGCAGAGTTCATGGCAGCATGGAACAAGGCAGCAGCAAGGGCCGCCAAGATTGAAGCTACCTTGGTGAGGGCCACTCCAACTGGTGCCTTCACCGTACAAATGCCCCAGCAGGTTCAGGTAACAGAAGAAGTAAGAAAAGCCACAGAAGAGTTCATGGCAGCCTACAACAAGGCTGCTCAGCGAGCAGTCACTGTAGAAACTGCAGCACTCTCTCTATCAAGACCAGTGCAGCCAACAGCTGCAGTGCAGCGTGCTACTGCTGCTTTCATGGCTTCCTTTGAGGCTGCTGCCAGGCAGGCATCTGCCATCAGGCAAGCCGTAACATACACAGCAGGAGCTCCTTCACCAGTGCAGCCTACTGATGAGGTCAGAAGGGCAACAGAACGATTCATGGCAGCTTGGAATCAGGCCGCAGCAAGAGTTCGCACCATTCAGCCAACCATCTACCAGGTGGCAGGAGCCGCTCCTGGTGAAGCACCCAGGATTGTGGATGGAGTTCCTCAGTTCACAGTAGCACAGGAAAGAGCCTCTGCTGAGTTTATGAAGATCTGGAGAGCTGCTGCTGCTGCTGCACAGGCTGCTCCTGACGTCAACATCATTATGGGAGCTACACAATATGGACATCCAGCAGCTCCAGCACCGGCTGCACCAGCGCCAGCTGCCCCTCGCGCTCCTGTTGCTATACCCTATTCTGCTGCACCGCCCAAGCCTGTGGGACCTACTCCGGAAGTGCAGAGGGCTACTGCTGAGTTCATGGCAGCATGGAACAAGGCAGCAGCAAGGGCTGCCAAGATTGAAGCTACCCTGGTGAGAGCCACCCCAACTGGTGCCTTTACCGTACAAATGCCCCAGCAGGTCCAGGTAACAGAAGAAGTAAGAAGAGCCACAGAAGAGTTCATGGCAGCCTACAACAAGGCTGCTCAGCGAGCAGTCACTGTAGAAACTGCAGCACTTGCTCTCCCAAGACCAGTGCAGCCAACAGCTGCAGTCCAGCGTGCTACTGCGGCTTTCATGGCATCCTTTGAGGCTGCTGCCAGGCAGGCATCCGCCATCAGGCAAGCCGTGACATACACAGCAGGAGTTCCTTCACCAGTGCAGCCTACTGATGAGGTCAGAAGGGCAACAGAACGATTCATGGCAGCTTGGAATCAGGCTGCAGCAAGAGTTCGCACCATTCAACCAACCATCTACCAGGTGGCAGGAGCCGCTCCTGGTGAAGAACCCAGGATTGTGGACGGAGTTCCTCAGTTCACAGTAGCACAGGAAAGAGCCTCTGCTGAGTTTATGAAGATCTGGAGAGCTGCTGCTGCTGCAGCTGAAGCTGCACCTGACGTCAACATCATTATGGGAGCTAGTCAACTCAGACGACCAGCTGCTCCAGCACCTGCTGCTCCAGCACCAGCTGCTCCAGCACCAGCTGCTCCCCGAGCACCTGTTGCTGTAACTTATTCTGCTGCGCCACCCAAGCCTGTGAGACCCACCCCAGAGGTGCAGAGAGCTACTGCTGAGTTCATGGCAGCATGGAACAAGGCAGCAGCAAGGGCCGCCAAGATTGAAGCTACCCTGGTGAGAGCCACCCCAACTGGTGCCTTTACCGTACAAATGCCCCAGCAGGTCCAGGTAACAGAAGAAGTAAGAAGAGCCACCGAAGAGTTCATGGCAGCCTACAACAAGGCTGCTCAGCGAGCAGTCACTGTAGAAACTGCAGCACTTGCTCTCCCAAGACCAGTGCAGCCAACAGCTGCAGTCCAGCGTGCTACTGCGGCTTTCATGGCATCCTTTGAGGCTGCTGCCAGGCAGGCATCCGCCATCAGGCAAGCCGTGACATACTCAGCAGGAGCTCCTTCACCAGTGCAGCCTACTGATGAGGTCAGAAGGGCAACAGAACGATTCATGGCAGCTTGGAATCAGGCCGCAGCAAGAGTTCGCACCATTCAGCCAACCATCTACCAGGTGGCAGGAGCCGCTCCTGGTGAAGCACCCAGAGTAGTCGATGGAGTTCCTCAGTTCACAGTAGCACAGGAAAAAGCCACCGCTGAATTCATGAAGATCTGGAGGGCTGCTGCTGCTGCTGCAGAAGCTGCTCCTGATGTCCATATCATTATGGGAGCTAGTCAGCTGGCAGGTGCTCCACAAGCGCCTGCTCCTGTAGTCTATTCTGCACCTGCAGCACCTGCTGCCCCAGCACCAGCAGCTCCCCGAGCACCTGTTGCTGTAGCCTATTCTGCTGCGCCACCCAAGCCTGTAGGACCTACCCCGGAGGTGCAGAGGGCTACTGCTGAGTTCATGGCAGCATGGAACAAGGCAGCAGCAAGGGCCGCCAAGATTGAAGCTACCCTGGTGAGGGCCACCCCAACTGGTGCCTTTACCGTACAAATGCCCCAGCAGGTCCAGGTAACAGAAGAAGTAAGAAAAGCCACCGAAGAGTTCATGGCAGCCTACAACAAGGCTGCTCAGCGAGCAGTCACTGTAGAAACTGCAGCACTCTCTCTATCAAGACCAGTGCAGCCAACAGCTGCAGTGCAGCGTGCTACGGCGGCTTTCATGGCTTCCTTTGAGGCTGCTGCCAGGCAGGCATCCGCCATCAGGCAAGCCGTAACATACACAGCAGGAGCTCCTTCACCAGTGCAGCCTACTGATGAGGTCAGAAGGGCAACAGAACGATTCATGGCAGCTTGGAATCAGGCCGCAGCAAGAGTTCGCACCATTCAACCAACCATCTACCAGGTGGCAGGAGCCGCTCCTGGTGAAGCACCCAGGATTGTGGACGGAGTTCCTCAGTTCACAGTAGCACAGGAAAGAGCCTCTGCTGAGTTTATGAAGATCTGGAGGGCTGCTGCTGCCGCTGCAGAAGCTGCTCCTGACGTCAACATCATTATGGGAGCTACTTATCATGGACGTCCAGCTGCTCCACAACCACCAGCTGCTGTTGCCTACTCTCACTCAGCACCAGCTGCTCCTCGTGCTCCTGCTGCTGTGGCCTATTCTGCTGCGCCGCCAGCACCTGTGGGATTTACTCCGGAAGTAAAGAAGGCTACTGCTGAGTTCATGGCAGCATGGAATGCGGCTGCTAAGACTGCTGCACAAATTCCAGCTGTTATCGGACCTGGTGGAGTTCAGGAAACCGCTGCAGTCAGGCAAGCAACCCATGACTTTATGGCTGCATGGAATGCTGCTGCTCGACGAGGAACTGTCGTTGAACAAGCAATCACTGCCTTCCCCGTGCAGGTCGAGGCTACTCCGGAAGTTCAGAAGGCTACAGCAGAATTCATGACTGCATGGCGTTCCGCAGCTGAACGGGCATCACAAATTCAATACACTGTTTCTGCAAAACCATATTCTGCACCTAGGCCAGTTCAACCAGCAGCAGATGTTCAAAGAGCTACAGAAGAGTTCATGGCCCTTTGGAATGAGGCAGCTGCCAGAGTTCCTAAAATTGAGACCACCCTCTATACTATTGCTGGCACTCATTATGCAGGTGTCGCTCCCGTGCCCGTTTCTGAAACACCTGAGGTGAAGGCAGCAAGGGAAGCCTTTATGGTAAAGTTCCGCGCCGCTGAAAGGGCAGCTACCCGCGCCTCCACATCGCGGGGAGTGTTACCAGCACCAGCAGTAATTCCCGCCCCTGCGGTCGTGTACAATGTCCCCCCCCACGGCGTCAGTGACCGTATCTTCGCTCCCTATCATGGTCAGCCCATTTACCTGAAGGACTGCCCGTAATTTCAATTTCCTGAAACAAAACGACTGACCACAACTTTTTTGATGGAAGATTAGGTTTCTAAGTATATGTTAATGTAAGTGTAAATAAAGGGAAGCAAATCCGGAAGTGTGACACATTCCTTTGTTTTCATTCCAAGCAATATGAATAAACTAGGCATTTCTTATAATGCAGTTTCCATTTCACAAAAAAAAAAAAAAAGTTCTAACACAATTAACCCAGTTTAATAAAATAAATAAAAAATTGCATTATATATGAACTACAAATGAAATGGAATACCTGATGTAGGATTATGCGTCATGAAAATTGTATTATACATGAAATACCAATGAAATGGAATACCTGATGTAGAATTATGTGTTACTGGACATTCATTCCCTATCACTCATCTTTACTTTCAGCTTTACATTCTCAGTTGTTCTCCACACAGCTTTATCATGCATAACCATTCTTCCTTGCTTTACAGACGTTCTTTTTACATTTAAATCTATCTTCACACAATCCTATTCGTTATTTTTTTTTTACTTAACCATACATCGCTAAAATCTGATTCTTTTATCTTCACCAATCACTTTTCTTCCATCATCTCTGTTTACCTAGAACAGTAAAATCCTTCCTATCCAGTTCGATCTGCTAACTATCCACAAGTTCTCTTCCGCGGTTCCTGAGATATTACTTTATTCATGCGTTAGTTCACACATGTGCTTTAGACACTTCATCTTCATTACATTCAGTGTGGGAATTTCCACTTATATCACGCATAATAACAATGCATTATTGGTTTGTGCTGTGATTTGTATATAAGTTGAAAAGTTATATGAAATGGCAATTAAGATTAATCTAGTAAAAACTAAGTATTAGTTATTACTATACATAAATTGTGAAGTAAATGTGTGCAGATTGTAAATAGCTTTTGTTTTGACGTGGCGCTCTCCTCGGTAGCAGTCGTCAGCCACCAGCCACCAGATAAACAGTCCTTTTAAGACGCATTTTTGTCACTCTACCGGTTATCTTTAGTTAAATTCACTATGTTAAGAAGAACTTAGAAGCTCTAAACCATTGGACAATCCTAAGGGAACTGTCTTAGCTACGAAAACACGACCAGCCGCTGGCAGAGAATCTCCAGCAATTACAACTCACCCTAGCCGTCACTATTTTCCCAGCCACTTGAACCACAGCTAAGTTGTCAGTTATTTATAATTATATTTAGCGATGCTTTCTGTAACTATGTGTTAGCTGGGAGACACTTGGGTGAGTGATCAGGTCAAAAAGTTCCCACATTCAGTTCCTTCTCTTCTCCAAGTATATTCAATATAGAATAGGTTAATTAAGTGTCATGAAATAAGGTTGTGCCGAGTGGAGGGAAGGAATCTCATTTTTGAGGGAGTGAAGAACGAAATTTGTTCTGTCAATTAATAATAAAGATCAGAATTTACGCGCTATGTAGCTTCTGTGCCAAATGTTCGATTCACTCAATTAAATGTCATATAAATAACGGTGGAAAATGTAGATTAAGATCATCAGTGTTAAGAGCAGATAGAACAAGAAGTTAGGCCGAGGAGATCGCTTATGAGTAATAGAGAGTGGGTGATGGGATAGAACCCTGTGAAACTCCATTGTGAATAGGCTTAAGAGCACAGTGGCTGTTTACCTCTGCAGTGATAGAACGGCAAAAAGGGAAATTTTAGTAATATCGCGGAGATAGATTGATAAAGATCATGTGAGGAAAATTTTGAAAATAAAGGTTTATGACAGATTCTATCACAAGCTTTTGATATATTTAAGGCAACAACAAACATTTTACCAAAATCCCTCAGAGAAAATGATCAAGATTCGGTAAGGAAAGCTAGATCATCAGTGGATCATCCTTTACAGAATCCAAATTGACTATTTGAAAGAGTAGATAGATGGTTAACAGACAGATGCAAGCGAATCTTTCTGTTAGACATTCAAAAACTTTAAAGAGCCCAGAAATCAAAGCTAAAGGCAGTAGTTTGAAAGACTGGAGCACCCATCCTTCTTAAGAACAGACTGAACGTAGACAAAATTCCTACAAAAAAGAAAGGTAGATGTTGATAAATACTTGGGAGAGTTTAACCAGACAAGAAGCAAGCACGCTGTATATTTCATATATATATATATATATATATATATATATATATATATATATATATATATATATATATATATATATATATATATATATATATATATATATATATATATATATATATATATATATGCCATGCACGTCGGACAAACAGGAATGAAGATTTGTAACTTGGAAGGAACAATAACTATTATTTCTGATGATGGATCTAAGATTATTCATTATATTATTCAAAGAATACAAATACTTTTCCCAAGTGTTCGAATACGAATGCGAATACTTTGATGTCAGATGACAAGTATTCGAATACGAATACGAATACACCCAAATATTGTATTCGAATGTATTTGAATACGAATACCGAATACGAATATCCCATCCCTAGTTGAGTGTCATTGAAAAAGAGGGGGTAGTTGTCTGGAAGGCTGTTTCGAGTTGATAAATGGAGGAATTGAGCTACTGAGGTCCTATTCAGAAATTTTAGAGAGATCAGAAGTCAGGCGTTCTGTGGCTTCCCTGAAGGGTCGGATGTCTTCGAAAAGACGTGAAAAAGTGCAGGGTGTTATCATCAGCGTAGAAGTGCAGAGGACAAGAAATTTGATTTAGAAGATCATTAATGAATAATAAGAAGAGAATGGGTGACAGGACAGACCCCTGAGGAACACCACTGCTAATAGATTTAGGAGAAGAACAATGACCACAGCAACAATAGAACCGTCTACTACAGCAACAATAGAACTGTCAGAAAGGAAAACTGAGATGAAGTTACAGAGAGAAGCCGTAGGAGGGTAGTTTGGAAATCAAAGCTTTGTGCCAGACTCTATCAAAAGCTTTTGATATGTCTAAGGCAACATCAAATGTTTCACCAAAATCTCTAAAAGAGGATGGCTGAGACTCAGTAAGAAAAGCCAGATCACCAGCAGAGTAGCCTTGACGGAACCCATACTGGCGATTAGATAGAAGGTTGTGAAATGATGGATGTTTAAGAATCTTCCTGTTGAGGATAAATTCAAAAACTTTAGATAGGCAGGAAATTGAAGCAATAGGACAATAGTTTGAGGGATTAGAACGGTCACCATTTTTAGGAATAGGCTGAATGTAGGCAAACTTCCAGCAAGAAGGAGAGGTAGATGTTGACAAAGTTGAAAAGTTTGACTATGCAAGGTGCAAGCACGGAGACGCAGTTTCGGAGAACAATAGGAAGGACACCATCAAGTCCATAAGCCTTCCGAAGGTTTAGGCCAGCGAAAGCATGGAAAACATCACTGCGAAGAATTTTAATTGGTAGCATGAAATAGTCAGAGAGTGGAGGAGAAGGGAGGAACAAGCCCTGAATCGTCCAAGGTAGAATTTATAGCAAAGGTCTGAGCAAAGACTTCAGCTTTAGAGATAGATGTGATAGCAGTGCTGTCGTCAGGTTGAAATAAAGAAGCAAAGTTATTGAAGATGTTTTTGGTTATATATCATGTCACGAGAGGAGTTAGATCTTGAAAGATTTTGACACTTTCTATTAATGAAGGAAATTTTGGATGGTTGGAGAACAGACTTGGCATGGTCCCGTGCATAAATATAAAGTGCATGAGATTCTGGTGATGGAAGGCTCAAGTACATTTTGTGGGCAACATCTCTATCATGTATAGTACGAAAACAGGCTGTGTTAAACCAAGGTTTGGAAGGTTTAGGTCAAGAAAGAGTAACGAATGTACGCCTCTATGCCAGACACTATCACCTCTGTTATACACTCGGCACACAGAGACAGACCTCTGACACGGAAACAGTAGTTATTCCAAGGAAAATCAGCAAAATACCTCCTCATGTCCCCCCAACTAGCAGAGGCAAAACGCCAAATGACCAAGAGAACCAAACCAAGAGAAGAATCCTTATGTTTATCAACTCTACATCTCGTGATACTCTACATCCCATTAACTACAATCTTCAGGTAAACTTAGAACTCAAAATCCTGAATGCAGGTCCTACCTTGACGGGTGGCTGGCAAAGAACGCGGCAACACAGAACAATGTTTTTTTTTTTTTACTTATTTATTTATTTATCATAGCACCAGAATACCTTAAATGTAAATTACTTTTAATACGCATTTGGGAACCGTTACCCTGCGTGGATGCTCTTCCTTATCTCGGCCATGACCAGGATCTAAACCCGTGTACCTAAGAACCTATCGGCCTCCATGGTCGCGCAGTACCATCTTATATTGTAAGTGACAAATATAATTGCTAAACATGAAAAATGCTTTCATACTTAAATGGTTAACAGTAATTAAATGAGAGAAAAATTTAATTGAGCATTGTTAAATTGGGTGCAATATGCGAACATAATACTGCTGTTAAGTTTGTCATGTCCTTAAATATACAAAGACCAAATTTTCTCTTTCCAATTCTAATCTCCAGGAAGCTCTAAAAATAAATTAATAAGCAAATTCATTATTTCATTAAACCATCATAAAATGACCTGGAATGTACCTTACTAATGGTGTACCTTATTTTGTTACTTTCATTCATATTCACTATCTTGTTCTCAGAATTCCCTAATTACAATATTTCCGTAGGATGAGCCAATATACCTAACCCTGCAGTTAGGACAACACTATCCACATTTAGGCATTAGGCACTGAAATTTTATATATATATATATATATATATATATATATATATATATATATATATATATATATATATATATATATATATATATATATATATATATATATATATATATATATATATATATATATATATATATATATATATATATATATATATATATATATATATATATATATATATATATATATATATATATATATTATATAAAGAAAGACAGACACGCAGAAATAGACATATAGATAGATAAATGGAAAAAAGAAAGGAAGGAAAGAAGACAGTAATAAAGAAAGTATGGAAGAGAGAGAGAGAGAGAGAGAGAGAGAGAGAGAGAGAGAGAGAGAGAGAGAGAGAGAGAGAGAGAGAGAGAGAGAGAGAGAGAGAGAGAGAATTTTGTTAATAGGAAATTTCAAAATCTGAGCTTTCTTAGAGTGCTTTACATCGTGAATCCACCTCATTAATAAAGCAAAGTTAAGATCATTTAATAACGTGCTTCAGATTTGAGTTCTATCACAAAATAATTGCTTACACAACTAACATATCATCACAATTTCAAATTAAAATAGAATCTTTACCTACATAGTTTACGTTTTATGGTTGGATATCTACTACTGCTACTACTACTACTACTACGTAATAACAATACTACCACCACCACTACTATTACCACTACTGCTACTACTACTATTATTGCTAGGATCGACAATATTGTGAGTATGTTACAATATCGTTCTCCATGAAGACAGAATACAAGAGATAGAAATAATACACAAAATAAAATTTAGCAATATATATATATATATATATATATATATATATATATATATATATATATATATATATATATATATATATATATATATATATATATATATATATATATTCAGTTAATGTAAATGACTAGCAAGTTGTGACATTTGCTTGTAGTCACAAACATTCGTGAAATATTGTTGAGGGGTATGGCAACAAAGGTCAGCTGGCTCCACTACATGCAGCGGTTACACATTGGCAATTGATGAAATATATTTCCTAAGAGTTTATTCAGTTCAGTGATATTTATCAAAAAACTTAAATTTATTACATGTAAGACAGTAAACTTTTCGCTAGCCAAAACTTCTGAATCAAGTTTATGACATGAAATTCTTAAAAGTGACTCATGATGTAAATGACCATGACGAGTTTCTCTTCCTCTGAACTCTAAAGCTTCGAGCATGATGTAATTATAATCATGGAGAGAGAGAGAGAGAGAGAGAGAGAGAGAGAGAGAGAGAGAGAGAGAGAGAGAGAGAGAGAGAGAGAGAGAGAGAGAGAGAGAGAAAAAAAAGAAATTAACTTCCGATGCAGTCCCCCACCTGAGCGATCACAAGGCCACAACTCGTCGACTTTTCACGCGGTTAGTGGTGGTCGAAACACGTGGGAAAAGTCGAAGGTGATCAAGAAATGAAGCACGCCTAACGGCACTATTTTTTTCCTCACCTCCTTCCCCTAGAACAGACGTAAAATCTCCAATATATTTACTTGTTTTTTTTTTTATCAATTTATTTATTTATTTATTTATTTATTTATCTTATTTCATTTGTTTATTATTTATTTATCTTAATTATTTTCTTTAGAGAATAATAGAAGCCGTGCTGTACTTACAAAGAAAGTGCTTGCAATTTCTTTATATAATTTTGAAAATCATTAATTTCAATTGGTTTTTCACTTAAAAAAAAATATTAACAAAAATTTTGGCATAAATAAACAAATTAAAAAAATGGGCCAATATGTGTACAAGGAATAGGTGAAAATAATTAATTACTTACAATGTGAATAAGAGAAGAGACCACTAATTTCTCACATACTGAGCAGAAGGAGTGCTGACCCAGTGAAAAGTGTGGAGAACCGAGGAATGTTCATAATCCACTGAAGGGAAAAACTGTCATTTTCTTTTCTGAGCTTCCAACATATTCTTAGAAAAAAAATAAAAGAATAAATAAATAAATAAATAAATAAATAAATAAATAATAATGATTAGAAAAAAAAAGGTGCCTGGACTCAGTAGAAACGGAGCTAATAAAAGTACAAGAGGAAGATGACACTGCTGCATCAATTACAATGTGAATAAAGGAGCCAAACACTAGTTCCTCACATAATGAGCAAAGGAGCAACGGCACAGCAAAAAGCGTGTGGAGAGCCGAGGAGTGTTCATGATGTACTGAAGAAAAAACAAATGTCAAGACTTGAAGGCGATGAATGGACGGCGAAGACAGGACAAAAGACCTCCAAGTGAGAAGGGAGGCAGCACCTGAGCACCTGAGGGAGGGTGTGGAGGTAAAAGAAGGCGGGTAGGTCACGAGTCAGAAGGACAAGATTGGCTGCCCGTTCTGGAGGTAAGGCGGGAGGCAAGGGGGGAGAGGCGGGCGTGGCTCAGGGTATATAAGAGGCCCCGCTGGCCGCTTCATGGCAGGGTACAAAGGAGACCGGTGCCATGAAGACTTGGGTGAGCTCCCGGTGAACTCTTTCCATATCACCTCGCTCTCCTCAAACAACACCTCTCCACAGTGCAACACAGCAACAACACCACACTCCCGTTCTGTGCAACACACAACTTCGAAACATTTCGGACTTGTGTCGTTACCATGGTACAATCCGTGCATCATACAACTCACCCTTTAACAACTTCACACTAACTTGCCATTCAATGACAAGAAAGAGGTCGGTGCATACTTAACACAGTGCTTCATCACATCCGTGTTACATTTTGTACAGTGCAAGAGTATTCTGTGAGAATTCAAGGAACGCTGTGATGAAGTGGCGACATACTGCGAGTGATTCAATATCGATCAGTGAGAACCTTTAAAATTAGTTACTGAAGATAGCCACCAGCTTGTTAAATAACTAAGGCAGGTTTCAGCAGCATTATCAAAACATGAATGTCACAAGGAAGAGGTTCAACAATTGCAATATCGTATTTTGACGCAGTATGAAAATACTTGATCATAGTTTAGATAATTTTCAACAAAAAGGCAAATGTCGTATGCGGATAAGGGAAATTCGACAAAGGGAGAATGTGATGTGATACCTACGTCCTAAAAGCCTTCTTTCACTCTCCATTGGGTGTATTACTATGCTGGGCAGTACACCCACTATTGAAAATTAGTGTGGTGGAAGCGGGGAGAGAATCGTACAGATGGGAAAATAACAGGGTTACATGGAAAATATTTCTTGAAGCTAAGTACATGTCAACACTGCTGGACATTACTAAATGTGGATTATACCAGCAGTTCAATACTTACGCTATACAATACGATTAAAAACTTTTAAAAGGATAATAATTTTAATTTTAAACATAAAAAGAGTAAACTCCATGTGTCTGACATGTTCAAACTGTTTTAATCTTCAAATAAACAATGTAGTTAAAAAAAAAAACAGTAGTGAACAAATATAAAACTTCATTCTTCCCGGTTCGGAAGATATCAGATTCAATTAATTAATACTTACAACAAAACGAAGAATATATCTTTAATACCAACATATTTGCCTTTCAGGTGGTAATAGTCCTGCTGGCAACAGCTTTAGGGTCGCCCGTCCCCGATGACGATGACGACTGTGAAGGGTACACAGTGAAGTATTCCACCTCTGACAGTGATGGCAGTTCATCATCTTCATCTTCCAGTTCATCTTCTTCATCTTCCTCTGCCGACAGTGGGGCAGGCGCATCTTCCATCGACGTCTCTAAGCCTTCTCTAACTGTTGTTTCTTATACTGTTCCAAAAGTGGAGGCTGCCAGTCCATCTGTTTCAGCTCCTGCTCCAAAGGTGGTGGTGGATCATGGTCCATCTGTTCAGGAAGCCACTGCTGAATTCATGGCTAAATGGAGGGCTGCTGCTGCTGCTGCAGAAGCTGCGCCTGATGTCAACATTATCATGGGAGCAAGTCGACTCAGACAACCAGCTGCCGCACGAACACCTGCTGCTGCTGCTGCTGCTTACTCTGCAGCCTACTCTGCTGGACCACTCAGACCCGTGGGTCCTACCCTGGAGGTGCAGAGGGCTACTGCTGAGTTCATGGCAGCATGGAACAAGGCAGCAGCAAGGGCTGCCAAGATTGAAGCTACCCTGGTGAGGGCCACTCCAACTGGTGCCTTCACCGTACAAATGCCCCAGCAGGTTCAGGTAACAGAAGAAGTAAGAAAAGCCACAGAAGAGTTCATGGCTGCCTACAACAAAGCTGCTCAGCGAGCAGTCACTGTAGAAACTGCAGCACTTGCCCTTCCAAGACCAGTCCAACCAACAGCTGCAGTGCAGCGTGCTACAGCTTCCTTCATGGCTTCCTTTGAGGCTGCTGCCAGGCAGGCATCCGTCATCAGGCAAGCCGTAACATACACAGCAGGAGCTCCTTCACCAGTGCAGCCTACTGATGAGGTCAGAAGGGCAACAGAACGATTCATGGCAGCTTGGAATCAGGCCGCAGCAAGAGTTCGCACCATTCAGCCAACTATCTATCAGGTGGCAGGAGCCGCTCCTGGTGAAGAACCCAGGATTGTGGATGGAGTTCCTCAGTTCACAGTAGCACAGGAAAGAGCCACCGCTGAGTTTATGAAGATCTGGAGGGCTGCTGCTGCTGCTGCAGAAGCTGCTCCTGACGTCAACATCATTATGGGAGCTAGTCAATTTGGACTGCCAGCTGCTCCTGCACCAGCTGCTCCTCGTGCTCCTGTTGCTGCACCCTATTCTGCTGCACCACTTAAGCCAGTAGGTCCTACCCCAGAGGTACAGAGGGCTACAGCAGAGTTCATGGCAGCATGGAACAAGGCAGCAGCAAGAGCTGCGAAGATTCAAGCTACCCTGGTGAGGGCCACCCCAACTGGTGCCTTCACAGTACAACTACCCCAGCAGGTCCAGGTAACAGAAGAAGTAAGAAAAGCCACAGAAGAGTTCATGGCAGCCTACAACAAAGCTGCTCAGCGAGCAGTCACTGTAGAAACTGCAGCACTTGCTCTCCCAAGACCAGTCCAACCAACAGCTGCAGTGCAGCGTGCTACAGCTTCCTTCATGGCTTCCTTTGAGGCTGCTGCCAGGCAGGCATCCGTCATCAGGCAAGCCGTAACATACACAGCAGGAGCTCCTTCACCAGTGCAGCCTACTGATGAGGTCAGAAGGGCAACAGAACGATTCATGGCAGCTTGGAATGAGGCTGCAGCAAGAGTTCGCACCATTCAGCCAACCATCTACCAGGTGGCAGGAGCCGCTCCTGGTGAAGAACCCAGGATTGTAGATGGAGTTCCTCAGTTCACAGTAGCACAGGAAAGAGCCACCGCTGAGTTTATGAAGATCTGGAGGGCTGCTGCTGCTGCTGCAGAAGCTGCTCCAGATGTCAACATCATCATGGGAGCTAGTCAACTCAGACAGCCAGCTGCTCCACGAGCTCATGCACCTGTAGCCTATTCTGCACCAGCACCAGCTGCTCCTCGTCCTCCTGTTGCTGTGACCTATTCTGCTGCGCCACCCAAGCCTGTAGGACCTACCCCAGAGGTGCAGAGAGCTACTGCTGAGTTCATGGCTGCATGGAACAAGGCAGCAGCAAGGGCCTCAAGAATTGAAGCCACCCTAGTAAGAACCACCCCGACTGGTGCCTTCACCATACAAATGCCTCAGCAGGTCCAGGTAACAGAAGAAGTAAGAAAAGCCACAGAAGAGTTCATGGCAGCCTACAACAAGGCTGCTCAGCGAGCAGTCACTGTAGAAACTGCTGCACTTGCTCTCCCAAGACCAGTGCAGCCAACAGCTGCAGTCCAGCGTGCTACGGCGGCTTTCATGGCTTCCTTTGAGGCTGCTGCCAGGCAGGCATCTGCCATCAGGCAGGCCGTGACATACACAGCAGGAGCTCCTTCACCAGTGCAGCCTACTGATGAGGTCAGAAGGGCAACAGAACAATTCATGGCAGCTTGGAATGAGGCTGCAGCAAGAGTTCGCACCATTCAGCCAACCATCTACCAGGTGGCAGGAGCCGCTCCTGGTGAAGCACCCAGGATTGTGGACGGAGTACCTCAGTTCACAGTAGCACAGGAAAGAGCCTCTGCTGAGTTTATGAAGATCTGGAGGGCTGCTGCTGCCGCTGCAGAAGCTGCTCCTGATGTCAACATCATTATGGGAGCTAGTCAACTCAGACAGCCAGCTGCTCCACGAGCTCCTGCACCTGTAGCCTATCCTGCACCAGCACCAGCTGCTCGTCATCCTGCTGTCGCTGTGACCTATTCTGCTGCGCCACCCCAGCCTGTGGGACCTACCCCAGAGGTGCAGAGAGCTACTGCTGAATTCATGGCAGCATGGAACAAGGCAGCAGCAAGGGCTGCCAAGATTGAAGCTACCCTGGTGAGGGCCACCCCAACTGGTGCCTTCACAGTACAAATGCCCCAGCAGGTCCAGGTAACAGAAGAAGTAAGAAGAGCAACAGAAGAGTTCATGGCTGCCTACAATAAGGCTGCTCAGCGAGCAGTCACTGTAGAAACCGCAGCACTTGCTCTCCCAAGACCAGTCCAACCAACAGCTGCAGTGCAGCGTGCTACAGCTTCCTTCATGGCTTCCTTTGAGGCTGCTGCCAGACAGGCATCTGTCATCAGGCAAGCCGTAACATACACAGCAGGAGCTCCTTCACCAGTGCAGCCTACTGATGAGGTCAGAAGGGCAACAGAACGATTCATGGCAGCTTGGAATGAGGCTGCAGCAAGAGTTCGCACCATTCAGCCAACCATCTACCAGGTGGCAGGAGCCGCTCCTGGTGAAGCACCCAGAGTAGTCGATGGAGTTCCTCAGTTCACAGTAGCACAGGAAAGAGCCTCCGCTGAATTTATGAAGATCTGGAGGGCTGCTGCTGCTGCTGCACAGGCTGCTCCTGATGTCAACATCATTATGGGAGCTAGTCAACTGAGGCAGCCAGCTGCCCCAGTACCAGTTGCTCCACATGCTCCTGCTGCTGTGGCGTATTCTGGTACAGCACCTGTATATGTGAGCGACTGCCCATAAAGTGTATCCGCTGAAACAGAACGACAGATCACAGGTTTTGGATGGAAGATATATGTTTCTAAATATCTAGAGTATATGTTTATGTAAGTGTAAATAAAGGGAAGCAAATCCAGATGTGTGATACATTCCTCTATTTTCATTTGTAGCCGTCAAAGAAAGAAAAAAAAAAAATAAATAAATAAAAAATAAATAAATAAAATTATATATATATATATATATATATATATATATATATATATATATATATATATATATATATATATATATATATATATATATATATATATATATATATATATATATATATATTACAGGTGTGAGGCAACTGGAAATACCTGAAATGAACTGTGATGAGAGCAATAGATATAACAGGGAGTGTCTGTGGAGCAAGAAAGAATACTCACTGAAGCTAGGACTAAATGGTGAATAGTTCTGAATGTGTAAATGTGACACGACCTCTCGGACTTCTGGCAGAAGTTGTCTCATTTGTGGTCCAGTTGACTTAAGTCTTACGAGATGCAAGAAAGTGTATATATCTATATTATGGTATTTCAAGGTTAAACCAGTTCTTCCGTGTAAGTTTGCACGCATTATACATACAAGGGTTATCAGTGAGAATTTCTTTTCTTTTTTTTCCTCTCTCTCTCTCTCTCTCTCTCTCTTGCACTTCAAGGTTGTCACTACATTACACAATGCATTTTTTTGTTTTTGTTTTTAAATTCGTAATATGTGCAGTTCACGACATGCCTTACTCATGCTTGCTTTTTTTCAGATAGAATTCCTTCGGCTTTCGTCTACTCCTGAATCCATGATTGCCTGTTCTTATCTCTTCATGTTCTGCAAAGCATTCATCTTTCCATTTCCTTCTAGACATCATGAAGGTGCCACTCTGAAAAAAAAATATGAAACGTACATAACACTCATCAACGCGTAGTTAATGGCAGGAGAATGCGTGGTAGCTAGGGGAAAGGGAAGGAGTGCGCTGTTCTCTTCCTGTACTCACAAACTCATTGCTGTGCCTTTGAATCACTGCACTTCACCATATGGCCAGGATGCGTTAGCGGGAGGATGCAGGAAGGCGTGCATTTCAAACTTTGTAAACCGAGCTCATATCATTGGATTTCCTTTTAGTTCATATAAAGAAAATAGTCCTAATTAACTCATCTCGTATCATCAGTTTTTTATATATTGGATGCTTGTATAACAAGAAATCTCTGTATACGAATAGCAAAAATTATAACTTCCATCAACAAATAAAGTATATCAATACAAAAAAAAATTAAGTAGTAGAAATGTGATCCTTGAGCAGCAGCAATCAAGACATTAATTAAGCAAGCAAGGGGCCTCTGGATTTGTCAATGTTATGTCATCTGCACTGGATGAGAACATCTTTGTTCAAATTATCTATGTTACAGATGACTACATGCAATGGTGAATAACATGTTAACATGTATTCAGTTCTGTCCTCCAGTACAATGAACAATGATTATACAACTCCTGCCAGTAAGTCTGTTGTTCTTGCTACTTTGACCTTTTTTTTTTTTTTTTGAGGAATACATCTCCTAGGCATTTAAATTGTTGATTGCATAAGTGTATCATACCACCACCCTAGGTATAGTATAGCAGAAAGGTCCAAGGAGCAAATGAGGTAAAAAGACAGCAAGATAGCATGACATGTAACTTAAAATAGCACTTAATTTGTAACTTGTGGTGTAAAGTCATGTTTGCTTCTAAACTGTATTGCAGGTGGCCACTCAGACTTGGAAGTTCTCTCTCAAGCACAGGAAACCCAACAGCAGACTCATCTGAGCATGGACGAGCTGGTGATAGTGCAACAGGAGCAGGGGCTGACTGTACAAAACATGTCCCAGGCACTTTGACAATCTGTTGAAGTGCAGAGGAGCATTCTGCATTCATTGCAGCAGCTGGTAATACTTGCTGAGCACTTCATTAATGCCAACACCAGCCACCAATAATTTATAGGATTCTAATGTTTACCTTTCATAAGTTTACCTTTATTAAGTTATTAAATTATAAGACTAGGTTATGAAATTAAGTTACATTAAGTTATATTTCTTTTCTGTAGCTTTAAGTTGTAGCAATTCTATCATTTACCTAGAGCAGCATGTTAATGTTAGTGCAATATAATACCAAAGTATTTCTTCACTGATACCTACAATGCTTTTGTGTTACTTAAAGTACAAAAATAAGATTAATGTTTTGTGGTGACCTGCTGGTGGGCATTTCTATAAATAACCTGCTGGTGGGCATTGCTATAAATTTACTTTTTTTTTTTTTCAGGACCTGAACTATACTCATATATGTTGTTATTTTTTTTTTCTTTTTCTTGCAAAGACTTTGGTAATTGGTAATTTTATTTTATTTTTAAATAAATCTACAGCACTTTTTGTATCTATTTGTGTTATTCATACCTAATACTAGCAAGCCACTTAAGTATTTGATGAATATAAATGCTGCACTGATCTCTTTCATTTAATATGCAGTGATACATGGAAAACCATTATTTCACTCATTACATGATTACTAACCTCACTTCCTTACTTCATTGCTGGAAGAAGTTTTGTATGATTTCTTACTACACAATTCTGGCTGGAGCATGTTGACCCTCTACAGCATGGTATCAGCATGGGGCACTGCTTCATCCTCAAGAGGTGGTAGCTGTAAGCAGACTTTTGTGAGGGTCTGAGAGGTCTAGGGATTGGAAACTAACCATTACATTTGTTTAAAGTTTATATTGTATGAGAGGAATAGTCATGTAGTTTGACATTTAGCATTTTGATAGTTCAAAATTAGCCCAAACCACAATGACTTTCAAGACACCTTTGTAGGGAGAGAAAAAAAAAAAAAATTTTTTGTTAAATGACGGTACACTTCTGACAAATTTCATTACCCTAACAACAAGTATAAGAGCATTCATGACTGTACTTGGTTAAATTTAATGTCCATGATATAGATATATCCTGTTCACAACCAGAAAAATAGTGACAAGTATATACATCATCAGGAACTTGATGCAGCAGTTGTGTAGGAGCAGGCAAGCATTAATTATTTTCACACACTTGATGGGTCTGTATTGCAAGCTACCTCCAGAAGAGTGCAGGCACTTATGAAAAGTGAGATTTCATACTACAAGAGGATTCATTACTTATAAAGGAGTATATTAACTGTTCATTTATAACTAATGTCAAGGCTTATCACACTGTTTTCTTATGCAATATCAGTAAACATGTGCAGCCACATGAAAATCAATAAAATACATGGTTGGGTAAACATGTAATGCAATAATACTATATACCTGGGAATCTGAAGCAGTAGCTGAGGATCACTCCATTCACATCACAAACAAGTTAGATGTTCAGAGGAGTGATAACTTTTCCAGTCAAAGTAGAGGGCTTCATCCACTCTTCAGGCCTTGATGGCAATGTGGGTGCCTGTGCACACAAAAGAAAGTATTAGATGATCATGTTACACAGTAGCTACATACATCCAATATATATATATATATATATATATATATATATATATATATATATATATATATATATATATATATATATATATATATATATATATATATATATATATATATATACGAGGTGTGTCATTAAAGTTCCAGGACTGGTGTCCTAAAAGATGAATTTCAAACCCAAGCCACAAACCACCATATTTCCCCTTCAAAGTAATCCTTCTGGAGTATACAACTGCGCTCCCAACCCTCTACAGTCACTAATCTTTTTCTTACGTGCTTTTAAAATCATGTCCTCTGTTGCAGGTCGTTTAACAATGAGCGCTGAACAGCGAACAAACTTGAAGTTTTTGGTGCAGTTGGGGAAAACGCCGTCAGAAGCACTGGGTATGCTGCAAAAAGTGTACGGGGATGAGACAATGTCACGCTCACGTGTTTTTGAGTGGTGCAAGAGGTTCAAAGAGGGCCGGGAGGACGTGGAAGATGACCCCAGGAGTGGAAGACCCTCAACGAGCAGGAATGAGGCCAATGTTGAGCGTGTCAAGCAGATGGTGCGTGACGATCGTCGGTTGACTGTTCGAAAGATCGCAGATGAGCTTGGCATGAACCACAACAGCGTGTGGAAGATTATCACTGAAGATCTGGGCATGCGGAAAGTCTGTGCGAAGATGGTGCCGAGACTCCTGAACGATGACCAGAAGGGACGACGCATGCAGGTGTGTCAGGACATCCTCGAGCGTCTGGAAACTGAACCAGACTTGCTCAGGAGAGTCATCACCGGCGATGAGTCCTGGGTATTTGAGTACGACCAGGAGACCAAACGCCAGAGCCTTCAATGGAAGAGTCCGGCGTCGCCACGGCCGAAGAAAGCAAGGCAGTCCAGGTCCAGCTTCAAGGTCATGTTGATCGCTTTCTTCGATGTGAGGGGCATCGTCCACTGCGAGTTCTTGCCACAGGGCCAGACAGTCAACCAACATGTGTACAAAGAAGTACTGCGGCGTCTGCTTCGTGCAGTGCGCGAGAAGAGGCGGGAGTTGTGGCAGGGCAACTCGTGGCTGCTTCACCACGACAATGCGCCTGCTCACAATGCCCTGAGCATCAGAGAGTTCTTGGCCAAGAAGAACATCGCCGTGCTGGAGCAACCGCCCTACTCACCTGACCTCGCTCCGTGCGACTTCTTCCTCTTCCCCAAGCTCAAGGAGGTCATGAAGGGGACCCGTTTTGATGATGCGGACGACATCAAAAAGGCCGTGACGACGGAGCTGAGGAGCATCCCGCAAGAATCCTTCCAGCAGTGCATGCAAGCCTGGCAGAGAAGGATGGACAAGTGCATGCGGTGCCAGGGGGATTACTTCAAAGGAGATAACCTATAGTTTGTAGCCTGGATGTGAAATAAAACTTGTGTGGCACCAGTCCTGGAACTTTAATGACACACCTGGTATATATATGTAATGAAGTACCAGCTGCCCACCAACCAGCCTGGGCTCACCTTAACTTCACCACTGGAGTGAAAACTAAAAAAATCTCCTGCCAGGGTAAACAAACATAAAACATACAAATAACACTTTAATGGATATCAAAATAAATCAACACACAACTCGTGTAAACTTACAACAAAAAGAAATAACTAAATGAAACTTGTACACCTCCAAATTTCCAGTTGAGGAACACGACAGGTAACCCTCATTCACACAAACGCTTCTGGTCCCCTGCTGAAAGTGATGACAGGCATCTCCCTCTTGTCACCACAAACTGATAGGGCTCAGAGTGGCCACACACTACTCCACTTCTCCAGTAGACAGGCACACACTGGTGAAGGCGGCTGTGGCTACAGTCCTTAAGCATCACCGTGAAACTCCTGCTATGCTGACAAAGCCACACAATCCAGACCTCTAAACCAATGCCTCAAGTGTCCGTGTTCCACGCCAAAATCCCTCCCATTCCAAAACAAACACTTCCCATCAAACCCCACGCTAAACGGCTGAACATCACGATGCATCTACCTCCACCTGACTCCTCACACTCAGCCCCTCAAACTTTGTGCATGCCCTCGTGCACATCCATCGCACACAAAAACACTTATTTCCATCTTTCCTTCCTTGCTCCGCAAGCCTACAAGACCGCCTCAACCTCGCAGGTTTTCTTCTTTCTGACCCCACTACTTCCTTAGTCTCCTTTTTCTGACTTGCTTCCTCCCCAGCCTGTTCACATTCCGGCCTAATCACTTGATCCTCTTCCCTCTCCTGACCTGCTTCTTCTTCTATCTCCTCACACTATGGTATTGTGGTCAAATCATTCCCGTTTTCCTCCAGCTGGATGGGGACCCATCATCAAGCCCAAACCATCGCAACACCTTGGTCATATCAGACATCTCTACTTCTTCCTCTTCCACTTGCTTTCCCTCCTCATCTTCCTTTGAAATTTGCCCGTCCTCTACATGCTGAGGCCCCTTGTCCTGTTGTTGCTGTTCAGATGAACCCTCACAATACCCTGCTCTCAAAGGTCTCAGATTACACACACATGCAACCTGCCAACCATTTGTATCCATAGTTTGCCCAGCACAGGACAAGCCTTCTGTGCATCCCGCATCTGTTCTACCTGTACCTTGTCCCACACATTCATTACTGCCACTCTTGCTGATGGAGCACTCTCCCACACCTCCCTTAACTCTTCGTCTTTTCCCTCCTCTACCTCTACCTTGACAGCCCATCCACATTGCTATTTTCCTTTCCTGGCCGATACCTCACATTTAAGTCAAACCTCTCCAAATCTCCCAACCATCTGCTCTCCACTGCCCCAAGCTTTGCTGTCTTCAAATGCACCAAAGGATTGTTACCTGTTAGCACCACAAATTTTCCCCCAACCAAATAGTTCTTAAACTGCTCTGTCACTGTCCACTTCAAAGCTAGTAGCTCTAACATCCTTGAGCTGTAGTTACTCATGTTCCTCTCCGATTTTTTCAGGCCCCGACTAGCATAGACAACTGGGTACAACTTCCCTCCATACTCCTGAGAGAGTACTGCTCCTAAGCCCTCAAAGCTTGCATCATTCTCTACCACAAACTGTTTCTCATAGTCTGCATTTTTCAGCACAGGCGCACGAGTCAACTTTTCTTTTAACTGTGAAAAAGCACGAGCCTCTCTCTCTCTCTCTCTCTCTCTCCAGTACTTGCTTAAATCTATTTTAGAATCCCCACTCATCAATGCATGAAGTGGTGCAGCTACCATTGCAAACCCCTTAATAAATCGCCTATAGAATGAACAAAAGGCAGAACAAAAGGTATAGAATGAACAAAAGGTATATGCGAAGAATGTAAGAGAATATACCAGTAAAAAGGTCAGGGAAAGGGCTCCCTGACAATTTCCAAAACAGCCAGCCCCTGTGCTGAAGCATAGGCATGACCGTAAGGGTCATCCCTTACGGTTATGCCTACCTCATCAATAAACGTGTCAGGGAGAACTGCCTTTCCTCGACCCTACGATGATGGGTGTGATCAGTAAAACAGATCACCTGAGAGCCAATTGATGCCCAGCCGGTGTGGCTACAATATATATATATATATATATATATATATATATATATATATATATATATATATATATATATATATATATATATATATATATATATATATATATATATATATATATATATATATATATATATATATATATATATTCATCAGAGGTAGTAGTAGTAGTAGTAGTAGTAGTAGTAGTAGTAGTAGTAGTAGTAGTAGTTAGATTAGGCTAAGTTTGGTTTAATTCGTCGTCGTTGTCGTCGTCATAGTAGTAGTAGTAGTAGTAGTAGTAGTAGTAGTAGTAGTAGTAGTAGTAGCAGAGAGAGAGAGAGAGAGAGAGAGAGAGAGAGAGAGAGAGAGAGAGAGAGAGAGAGAGAGAGAGAGAGAGAGAGAGAGAGAGAGAGAGAGTTATATTAGGAATTGGGATTAGGGTGGTGAGTGGGAGGGGAGGCAGGGAGACTTTTTCACAGGTACCTGCGCCGTGTCTGGAGTGTGGCAAGCCTTTGTGGGTATAATAGACTTGATAAAGTTGTCCTGTGTATGTTATGGTAAAATCTACTGAGGTTGTGGTGTTTAGAGTTACGTTATTCGGGTTAAAACACGCATAAAACATCCAAACGCCCCATAACATTCCAATATACCCATAAAACTTACCCAAACAAACTCAAAACATACTTGCAACATTTAAAACACTCTAAAAACACCCCAAAATACTCACAAAACTCATCTAAACACACTCAAAATACATTCAAAACATTTAAAACACACCCAAAACACCCTACAACAACCCAAAACTCATCAAACACACACAAAAACACACTCAAAACATCCAAAACACATCCATAACACCCCGCAACACCACAGACTGCCCCCAAAATTACCTGCACACACACGAAAACTCACCAAAACCACTTAAAACATCCAAAATAAGCCCAAAACAAACTAACAACACTTCAATATACCCCCAAACACATTCAAAACACACCAAATCACCCACACAATATACTCAAAACACCCCATACGAATCAAAACGCGTAAAATAAAACTAAAAATATCCTAAACCACATTTAAAACACCCAAAATTTACCCAAAACACAATGATAACAGCAAATATACACCCAAAACACACTCTTAACACAACACAACACAACCTGTATGCATCTAAAACACATAAAACACCAAAAAACACACCAAATACTACAGATAAAGGCAGCGCAGCAAGAGAAACTAAGCTAAATATTGTTTACCTATTTTGCCTCCTCCTCCACTTCTCCTTATTTCTTCCTTCTCATCCTTCATTTCTCTTATTTCTTCCTTCTATTACAACTACCTACACGCCTGAGTTTGAAAAAAGCTGGAAACACTTGGAAAACACTGGTAATTACGGTAAATATTGAGGAGACATTGGAGCAGAGCGAGTCCCGGCTCTATGATGACGTCACAGAGCTGCCGCCGGCCCACTGGCTTACGTACGTAACGTATTTTATTTTGAAATTGACTTCTAGAAAAAATGAAGCTAAGCTCGAATGCATTATATATTCTGACTTGACAATTACTTTAATTAATATTCACAATGTCAAAACATCTCCAGCTTGAGTAGTTGTAAAGAAATATTATATGAAATATGGAAAAAGTGTTGGAACCTTTGACACCATTAAAAACACTGAAAAGTCCACCCATTTCACTTTACACCGGTAAAAACACACTTCAAAAAATCTAAAATATTTTTTCAACCAATGCAAAATTAGTAACAAGCTGAAATAATGAAATAAAGAAGCTAAAAAATGACGAAATAACCACTTTTAACGGGACTAAAAACCATTTCAAAGTCCACATACTTAACTGAACAGGAACGCAAAACACTTTAAAAAACATAAACGATTTTTTGAAATAATAAAAGCTTCATTAAAGCATCTAATAAAAGAGCCGAAAACCAGGTTTGGTAAGTCACCGTAAAAACCGCCCCTTACTTACGCAAAAAAAAAAACACTATCAAATTCAGCACACTTACTTAACTGAAGCAAGAAAACACTTCAAAAGCAACAAAATATTTTTAGAAACCATTAAAACTTGCTATAAAAGCCAAATAAAATCATTCAGAAAAATTTTAAAAAATATTGGAACCAACAAGACGGCACATGAAGCAATCCATCATGGCGGCCCTCGGCGGCGACCTCAGTGAAGGAGCCGGCGGCCATATTGCCTTAATTATTCGTTTATGACACCAAAAGCAGGCACTTGCGGATATATCTGACCAGCTGATATGAAGACTAGACATGTGGCTCTATCTTGTGACATGTTTGACTTGCAACAAGTGAGAGACGAATCCAATAATGACTGAAAACACTGACGCCCCCTACCCCCACCCCTACCTGAGCTGACAGCTTTGTTTACATATTGACAAACCTTCAATACTTGACAAAACTTTCCATTGTTTCCAGACTGAGACGTAAATAAAACCTAAAAATAAATAAATAATCCCAAAAAATACCTAAATAACGAATAAAACACCTAAATAAAGGAGTACAAGACAACACGGAGGAGGAGGATTTTGTGGTGAAGGCAGTAAGGCTGAGGGGAAGCTAGCACCGCTGGACTCACCTTACATACTCGTGCCTCTCTGGTGGTGCTTGGTGCCGGTAGAAGCTGACGGGAAGACGTAAACACTGATTTTGTGGGGCAAGACTGACCAGTACTGACCAAAACTGAAGCCAGACAGTCTGCCAGCCGGCCGCCCTCCCTTCCCAGCACGACCTGGCACTGCTCAACCCACTCACACACACACACACACACACACAAATTGACACGTTATGGAATAATATATATGTCAGATAATATAACTACGTGATTATGAACGCAAACTTCACTCATTGCTGCACCTTGTCACCGCAGTAAACACACACGAGCGCAGGATAGGCTTAACTGAAATGCTCCTACGCTCTCCCTCTCTCTCTCTCTCTCTCTCTCTCTCTGAGGTCTGTGGCGATTTCAGTGGAGGAGCCGTCGGCCATTCCTTTAATTTCTCAACCACATTGGGAATTATTATCATTATATATATCCACACACGCACACTTATCTCTCAGTCGGTGGTGTCTGTCACTCCTTAAAATGAATGGAACCGTAGTAGTAGTTTAAAGTTATAGTAAAAGATATGGAAGACTATTGTAGTGGGAAGACAAGGCAGGCAAGAAAGAAGCAGAAACGGAATGAAAAATTATTTAAAATTTTTCTTCAGATGGAAATAAATATCTACTCTTCTCAACTTATTGAATTAGCTCATTAATGAACTTGGATCAGTATACTTCACTGATTTTGACTGATTTTTGTCAACAAAGAAATAAGAAGGGACTTCCCTCCCCATGCTTTAGGAATACGTGTATCTCTTTCTAGGTATAGTATCTCTATTACAAGACTAAGCGACTTCTGTGCAAGGCTGCAACACTATGGGTTGTTTTTATTGGTTAGCTTTGAAGCACATTAACCCTCTTCTTTGTACTCTTTCTCAGGCTCCCTGAATGTTTTTTTTTTTTTTGTTGTTGTTGTTTTTAACCATACAGGGGCATGGTATGTCGTATTTTATTATATATAAACTTTGCCTTGGTTATCCCTCTTTGTGGGAAGTATTAGCCTGGTAAATAGATAATAATGAGTCCTCCAGTGTATGGTTATACCAAAAGCCTTTTTTTCTTTTTCTATTGGGTGCAATACAAGCTTACTTCCAGCAAGCAAGGAGGGAAACATTTAGATATGTAGGGTATGATGGCAAGATGTAAGCTAACATCCCCAGATCTTGCAGACAAATAGGAGGGGCTCCATAAGAACTTTACGCCTTCCAAGGGTCAAGGCCAGGGAAGGTGTATGAAGCGTCGTTAGTACCGTTTAATGACAGGGCGAGGGTTACGAAGACAATACATATCTGTAAAAGATAGGTATAAAAATCCTAACTAGTTAATTTTCAATAGCATTTTATCAATCACTGTTGAAATACATTTTCACAATGTGTATGTGTACACATTCCAAACATACATTAAAAAGTTAACACACATTACAAAATCTAGGCAACACACGACTGGTGGGATATAACGAGACTGAGCATTATCTTATGAAGTAAAAAACATTATTGACAGATTTGCAACTGAGGACCTGTGTTAATGGATAATATGCAAACATGATTCAGTGACTTGGAAGCAAAAAAAACATTTGAGTATGACAAGCTTTAATGAAAGACTATCTACAGCTCCAGAGTTACTAAGTAAATCATGAAAGTACATTTTTTTTTTTTTTCCAGAGGACAAGTTTGTACTTTAATTCCCTGATGGCTTGTGAGCTTTTACAAGACAACAGACATTCTTCTTGATTGCTTGTCACACTGCATAATCTAATTTTTTTTCTTTCTTTTTTCTGATGGGATCTATGGATTCCTTTCACCTGACATGACGTCCCTTCACAAGCCATACATTAGGGTGAGATCCACTGTGACACCAGTCCACTGCCACCAATGGCCAACAACATTGAGCCACAGAGAACAGTTGTGCTAGCTGCTGCACCTTTCACATATATAAACTGTCAATCTTGCTCAATGTTGCACACATAACTCATAAAGCTCACTTGATACAATATCTGGATTTTCATCTGGAAAACATAAAAGTGATAATATATAATGATAAAATAACTAGTAAAAATAATAAAAATAATAATAATTAAAATAATCATTTGGACATGAATAACTGCATTTTTCTGCCGTCAACTATTTTTAAATCCTTATCTCTTTAAAATGTCATTTACAAAAACCTTGGGAAGAACTACAATATGTATGTTCAAATTCAAGGAGTTTATATATACAGATTTATAGATAAAAGCAATGTTAGTATAAAAAAAAAGTTCTGTTATTCTTGTAACTAAAATACATACAATATTCCTAAAAAAAAAAAAAAAAAAAAAAAAAAAAAAAAAAAAAAAAAAGGGCATGCCACAAGTTTTCTATGGGACAATGATTACTGTTATGCATTTTAAGTTATCAAAACTGGAACCATATGGCAATGTTTTTTCTTTTTTTAAAAAACCATGTTTGCTATTATGAAATATTACTTAGAACTTGAGCAGTGACATACAACTACACTTTGAGAAATCTTATTACATAATGAATAAGCTGCATTAACAGAGCAATGTAAATAACTAAACCGAATACCTTACCATACAAAATCTTGACTGCCATTGCCATCAACATATACTCAACTGATCTAATGATCAAACATGAGTCTCAGGTACAAAATACAAAGGAAGGTGGAGAATTACATCATGCTGACGTAAACACTGTATGCATGTATGAGCACAAGCCCGCTTTGTGAAACTGCTCTATCCAGCCTCAAAATAATAAATAAGACAAATACATAAAGAATCAATAAAACATAAATTAATATAATAAATAACATATATTCAATGCCCCTGGACAGGTGGGGTAGATGAGACAAAGCCAACATGCACAACCCACATAACCACACACCAGTGCACACATCCATAACCTTACTTATCAAGCTGATGTCCATGCAAAAAATGGTTAGCAGACAGCACATCCTCCTCCTCTTCAAAAACACACATCAACCTACCTATATCCTCACTTACCCTCCAAGAATAAATTTAAATTACAAATCACTATAACCCCTGAGCCTCTATGGGGGAGAGGACACAATCATATGATTGGGTCAACTATGCATGCATGTTTGGATCTCTTCATGGCTATCTTTCAACATTGCTCTCCTTGCTCCATAAGTTTTCTCTAATTACTGCCAACTGAGCAGCACAGTCTTTAATTTCCCTTCAAGGCAACACTGCTTCATATCAGTGACTAGTAGATATATATATAACAGGAATGCACACAGCTCACAACTGAGAAGGTTCAGGTTTTAATCCCAGATAGCATGGAACCTATTTATCAGGTTTATCTTCTTTGAGGCAGTGGTCCCTTCACCTATCAACAATTAGGTATGGGACCTAAGTTTTATATTTGTGAGCTCACTTCCCAGTTGGAGCAGAGGATTAGCATCTACCCTCCCGTGCATGTGGTTCCTCCATGAGACCAGAATATCTCTAAGCTATAGCCTGAAGGCAATGCCAAATACAAGAGAGAGAGAGAGAGAGAGAGAGAGAGAGAGAGAGAGAGAGAGAGAGAGAGAGAGAGAGAGAGAGAGAGAGAGAGAGAGAGAGAGAGAGAGAGAGAGAGAGAGAGAGAGAGAGAGAGAGAGAGAGAGAGAGAGAGAGAGAGAGAGAGAGAGAGAGGAAAAAATTATACCCCACACCAGACAAAATATCCATACACACTCAAATTCAGTCACCAAAAAGCATTCCTTCATATCTCGGCCTTAAATGATATTTAAAATAATAATAAACAAAATCAAAACAAAAAATATAAACAAACAAATACATAAAGAAATTTATTAATCAAAAATAAATAAATAAAATTCATACTAGTGCCAGCAGTAACATTAATTATGTTAACTTCTTCATTCATGAAATCTACATTTCAAAGAAGTTAAATACACTTTATGCACTTTTAGAAATTTGACCTGGTAACATATTATAATCAGAATTGAACAATCTTACAAAACTTAATTCAATGGAGTCAACATCAAATGCGATTCTTAAATATCAAGACCTGATGGTGACAGGTACAGACACATTGCATGCATCTCTACCTGTGCTTCATTTCCTTATATGAGAACTTTAGAATTCTTATTGTTAAATACCACCCCCCCCCAAAAAAAAAACAAAAAATAATAATAATAATAATAATAAAATTAAATTAAAAATAAAATAAAATATAAATAATTAAAATAAAATAAATTAAAATAATGAAGTAATTGTTAAATCAGACAGATTAAAATGACTAAGAAAAGAAACTTGCAGTTCAACCAGTGTGGTTGGAACAACTGGGAGGACCTAATACAGGCTCACCAGTCAGTGGCACTCTCCACTCTGGAACAGCAGCTACACATCCTTGCTCTGGGAGAACACGGGAAGAAAGTCAACTGGATACACTCCTCTATTTAAAAAATTAAACACATGTTATTGTTATCACACCTCAAGCTACTCACCATACAAAAACTGCATAACAGTTGTCAGCACTAAGCTACTTGTACTGAGGTCAATATGGGCCACATTATTATCACCTATGCAATATATAAATAACATGAGGAGGATCCATCAGCCTTAAAGCTATATTTACAAGCTTGCCCATGTATTGTTAACACAAATTTTCACATTAAGACAAGGAACTCTTCCTCCCATGGTGCCCCCTGAGAGACATACTCAGCTAGTCTCAGGTAACAACATATCAACAAAATTAAAGTACCTTGTCTAGTGTACAGTTCCACAATAATTTTGCATTTAGATACTATAAAAAATGTACAGGTGCAAAAAGGCTAACACTGGTGGCTTTAAAAATTTCACTGTAATTGACACAGATGGTAAACATAGTGTATGGATCCACTCAAAGTACACTATTACATGCTAGAAGATGATGTTTACTGCAGGATCTTAAAATAAATACATAAAACTTTCAATTTAGTAAACTTCACTTGAAGATTGGTCCACATATAATATTCAGGTAAACAGCCAGCTCTCAGGTTACAATAACAAACAATCATCCTTAGCGATACCCATTCATAGTAAGTACAATGATAATTCTTTTAATTAAACTGTTCTGCCTAAGACCAAGTATTAAAAAACTGTATTTCAATTCTAACTAGACAACTGATCATAAATGACTGCAAGTGGAATTTGTACTTTACCATTAACCAGAACCAAACCATAAAAAAAGACTTAATAGTAAAAACATTAATAAAGAATGCATCAATAAAATACTTGGGGAATTCTTAAAATATATGTTTATAATTAGTATACCCTAGAGTGTAAGACAAGCTTGGTCTCACTTACTGTGAGGCATGAAAATACTGTTTTGGCTCTATATGCAAGAATGAGAAACTTACTGGAGATCATAATTTTTCCTTAAAAGTTCAAAACACATGGTATAAAACTGCATCATTAACAAAGTATCCAATAAGCCATCTCACTTCTTATGTTTTACCAGAACACATTCAAGATGAGTATGGTAAACTGGGGTGAAAGAGCACAGCACATATTATTCAAAACCACAATGTGTTTTTCAGGAATTCCCCACAGCAGACATTCATCAAGAACCACAAAGTTTTTTCTCCAATTCTCATCAGAAGTTTGGAGTTTTCTAAGTGCAATGCACAATTATGGGTTAGAATAAACCCACTTTCAACATACATCTCCTTAGCATAGCTTTATGTAGTTAACTAGCAACTAGATCATAAATACCTAGTTACTGTGTTATTACCCCTCAACTAGACTATTCACCAGACATACAGGAGGTAAGAATATTGTTACTACTCTTCTCCCTCATAAAAGTCCAGGCTCATAAGAGGTCTGGAGCTATTATCTTCTAGTCCTAGCCCAGGAGTCTCTGTGTCATCTCTTCTCCATGTTCCCTGAGGCCCCCCGACCAGACTCAACCAGGTCACGGCGCATCACCTGGTAGAAGAAGTAACTAATTAAGGGCATAAACTTTAACAAATATTGCTGCATTTTACAACATCAACATTATTCCAGAATTCTGAATAAGGCAATGAGAAGAACAAGGGAAGTGAAAAAAGGGGAAAAAGTAAAGAATGCCCAGGCGCATTCTACTCCTCTGCTTGTCTGAAGCGTATTGAGGTTTGGGGCTCAAATTCTGCTGTCAGGACATCACTTGATAGCCTGATACATAATACAGAAATCCTGAATGAAAAAGTTATATTATTTGATAAACCACATTATTATTGTCAGGTTTATCCAGCCCTTGGTAACAATTTTTTTTTGTCACATACTGTTAACATATGGTTATGTGTACATATCTAATAAAAAGTCATTGTCATCTAGTACATTGAAGAGCGTAAAACGGGAAGAAAGTTTGTAATGTTTGGTACACACTGGGTCTAAGATATGAGCACACTACTACCAAAGTACAAGACTCAGAAAGAGATTAAACTAAACTCTCTATAGAAAATGGTAGAATATTACATAGCATTATCTTTAGTTCATTTTGGAAAAGTACCAGCATAACCAAATGTTACATTTAGCATAAAATATGTTTTGTGATGTCTAGACTAAAATAAGTTTCCTTATCCTTCCTCTCTTCCCCCACAACTTGTGTGTGGCAGCAGCATAGCAGAGAAGTTAAAAATAAATGAAATGATGTCACAGTCAGCTTTGTTGTCAAGTGTGGGTTGTACAGGGACAGATGGAGGGATGAGACTTTGCTCATCTCTTCTAGGGTCATAATCACATCACCTTTTATATAAATGTTCCCACTGGAAAACATGTGAATGTACACAAAATGTTACTATATAGTTTAATGTTGGCAATAGTATACTAAAAATATTACACAGGTAGTTTTAGTATAAGTGAGCAGAATAGCCATCTCAATTTTGTGCTTCAGAAAATCTACCAAATTAAATATGTACTTAACAAACACCAATTACCATTGTGCTTTGTGTACCTTCTTTCATATCAATGAGTGATAAAAATCTGTCTTATCCTTCTCTTTCAAACACGGTCTGCTATCTATTTAACCCCTGAGGAATAATGACATGATGGTGATAGAGTGGAGACAAATTTAAAACCCAAACAAAATAATGATACATGCATTCATGAGTATTAGTTACCTTATTTTTTCACACAACTGTATCTTACTGATACAGAAGGCTTCTCTTGACTTTGAAACCTTCATTAAATACTTCATTCAGTATACAGTTATGTTTTATAATGCAGGCCACTGCATAGCCTGCTACTGGCTATCCCTTACTTGGGCATGAGGTGGTGGGTGAGGCTGGCTCATGGGTGGCACTGGGGAGTGGTGTGGCCCAGGCACAGGAGAAACCATCTGGTACACTGAGTAACCTCCTGATCCAAGGTTGGGGCCTGGGTGTTGGGGTGGTGGTGGGGGCACTGAGTGCATCCTCACCATCTCTCCACGGTGGTCTGACTGTCTGCTGATGGCTACATTGTGTGCTGAGTTAGGAGCCACTGACACCATAGGGGGTGGAGGCCCATGTGGAGGGGCTCCGTGTGGGGGAGGAGGAGGTCCATGCGGTGATCCATGACTGGGGGGTCCTTGTCCAGAGGGTCCATGGCCTGAGGGTCCATGTGATGATGGCATGGAGTGATGAGGAGGTGGGCCATGTGAGGTGGGAGGATGACCATGAGGAACACCAGGACTTGGGGACCCCACTCCATGAGGAGACACACTTGGATGGTAATTACCTCCTGCTGGACTGTGCCTGAAAGGTATACAAAACTTGGAATTTCATATGTACAATATTTTGATATTTTACTGTAACTTAACAAATGAATGACTAATTTGCCTGTATTCTACAATGTATGTATACTTCATCCTGCACAATGAACATCATTCTACGGTATGAATTCAAAACATTAAGATTTTTTGAGTGTTTAGATGGGAGATAATTCACTATTTTCTAATAAAAGTTGGCAAACTATATAAAAAGGTCATTATTTTTATGCACTCACTTTTCACATATTTTTTTATGGTTAAAAACCCTTCACTTAAAAATATCCATACATTCCTCTGTTTTCACACTCTTTATCCAATACTTCCAAATATTTTTTATCAACATCCTGAATACAATCTTTTTACCAATCTAAAAATTTTTGCTTCTAAATGCTAATATAATCAACCCAGACTAATTCCCCTCAAGTGTGGATGGTCTGCCCCACCCATGCATGATGCAACTGGCCTTGTTTCTCACTAAAATTTCTTTAATTCTCATCTGTCAAAAATTTACAAATATTCAAATTATATATATGGTTATACTCCAAAAGATCAAATAAAGCAACCAAAAACAATAATGAAGTGGAACTTTGCATGAAATCTAGTTCCTTACAACCCAGTATTCTCTCTCCCTCTCTTCAAATTCCTTTAAATATATTTTGCTCTTCCTAGCATTAGTTACATGATGCATTCCTCAAAATTCTCAAGGATAGATATTTCATACATGGATCAGCATGCACTACTGATGTTCTTGTGGTCAGAAAAATCATGCAAAATTTAATTCTTACCTGAGAGACGTTGGGCTTGGTTGCGCCCCGGGGGGAAGCATGGGTGACTGTTGTCTGTGCTCTGTTCCAGGACTGCGATAGCGATACTCCTGTTCCCCAAGACCATTTTCAACAGGGACTGGGGGAGGTGGAGCTCGTCTATCATGGGGAGAAGTGCCTCTCCTATCTTGTGGTGATGGTCCTCTCCTATCATGTGGGGATGCCCCTCTGTGCCCTCCCCCACCTCCACTAGAAGGTGGGACTACTGTGTGATTGTTACTTCCTGAAGCAGAAAATAAATAACTATAATGTAATGCCCCTAGCAGTGGCTACACAATCATCTGTAAGGTATTTGCTGCCAAACCAGATAGAAGGCTTTCTCTGGAACCTTCATTCATCATGAAATATTATGAGGGTAAGTCATAGGAGTGTCATGTTATGACCATATTTTACTTTATTCATATTTAATTATACAGTCGTTTGTAATTCCCCATGCAACTGGCTGAATTTTCCTTTTAAAAACAAATTTACATAAAATAATTTTCCAAGACAAAATCTCATTTATTATCAGTCATTATATTAATCACAAAACTATGCACTTAACTGACAACTATGCACTTGCTCCCACAGCTAAATGCTCATTGTCTGTCCCCCAATAAGATTCCCGTAATGCAATGGGAAGCTGAGGTGCCATGAACAAAGGTGTTTTGAAGCATTTCTTCAAAATACAAAGTTTTCTTCCTCATAACATGGAGAAATTCACAGTATCACTTTCCAACATGAACAAAGAGGTCAGAGGTCACAACACCACCACTCATTCAAAACCTTTCAAACAATCAACATCTAATAACTGTCACTTTGCATAATGGGAATCCTTTTCAACAGAGTTTAAATACCATATTAAAAAATAATAACAATGAAGTGGACAAAAAATAATTACATAACTAACCAGACTGATGATGTCCCTGAGAATGTGGTCGAGGTGGAAGAGGAGCTGGAGCAGAACCCCTACTTGATGGCCGAGGATTGAGGGTGTGGGAGGGTACTGATGTAGTGAGAGCAGGAACTGAAGAGGATGATGATGATGAAGAGTTAGATGAAGAGGCAGAGACTGATGGAGGGGTAGGATTTACTCCAACAGGTGATGAGGTGCTAGTTGGTGTTGGAGAGCTTAGAGGAACTGAGAGACGAGCATTAACAGCCAAGAGGTGATCTCTTCTGGATATGAGAGAGCTCACTGTCTCTTCCAGTCGAACATTTTCTTGCCTCAGTTGATGAAGACATGACAACAATGATGCAACTGAAAGATATTAACATATATCATTCTACAAAATAATATATTTCATTTTCAAAAATAATTCTACAAATAATACATTTCTTTTTCTTGAAAAAATAAACAAATAAAAAATAAATGAAATTTGACAGCTTTCAATAAATTACTGATCTGAATATATTGCAAATGTACCACAGCTACAAGTGAGAGAAAAGAAAAAATTAATGCAATTTTTCTTCCAATACTTACTGTCAAAATGTTGGGCTTGTTCCATCAGGAACTGACTCCCCTGCTCCCACTGACGTTCCAAAAGCTGCTCTAGACTTTGAGGGAATGGAGGCGGCTGATTGCTGGTTGCCAAGCTTGTACCATTGGTGTTCTGCCCATGAGCAGAGAATATTGTTGAAAAGTCATTACTGACATACAAGGTAATATTAGCATGAAAGAATACAGGCAACTAAAGAAGCTAAGCACGAGTGTTCTTAAAATTTCTATATTCAACAGCTTATAACTCTTATAGGTTGGAAGGAACTGTGCAAGAATAATGAATGAAATATAAAACTGGATTGAAGAATGCATGCTCCTATCAATGTTAGGAAAAGTGAAAGGGAAATAAAAAACTGAAGTTGATAATCTGTCTGACTTAGAAAGAGAAATTATACACTTTTTATAAAGCATGTCAATCTTACCTCCTTTTTCCCTGGAAGTGCTGGTCCAACCAAAAGATTGCTGTTCTTGTCTTCATCTTTGTATATGGAGTGTGCCTCAAGCTCAGCATGAAGAGTGTCTGTCATCTTCTGAGCAACAGCTGATGAAGGGTTAAGTTGGTTCCCCAGCAGAAGAGTGTTTGCTCCAACACCATTGGTAATTACTGATGGTAATGACCTACAGGTTTTAAAGAATAATAAAAAAAAATATTTGTATACATGGAATACAGAATAAATAAATAAATAAATAAATAAATAAATAAAATAAATAATAATAATAATAATAATAATAATAATAATAATAATAATAATAATAATAATAATAATAGTTATGATTTGAATAAATTAATAAATAAAAAATTTTGTCATAATTCAATTTCACTATCACTGAGAAATTCATTAATAGCACCACAAGGAAGAAAAACTCAGATGAATTTAGGTCAACAGAATGACTCTGATAGCCAAAATACAACAGACATTACATGTATTAAGGTATCTATACTCTTGCCTTTGTGAAAGACTTATCTAATACATGAACATGCAGATAAGTGCCTTGGTACAATGAAGCTTCATATGAATTAATTCACAATGCCTCCACTCCTAATCAAGTGATCGATGTGCAATAAATCACTGAACAAGTCTTTTCTGAGCACGTATGAAATTCCAATGAGAATGACATACAAGATCAATTTAAAAACTTACTCTTTTGAGTCAACTTTTTTTCGTCCTCTCTTTGGTGCTGGAGCTGACTCACTGGTGAAAGAGTCCGGAGATGATGCTCCCGAGTCCCTACCTCCCGTGTCACGGCCACCTCCAGGACGGCCACGTTTGCTCATTCCCCGCTTAGATCTCCTTCCTCTCTCTTGGCTGCTGGATCTGAAAATTTTAAAGCATAACTGCCCACAAAAACACACACACACACTGCATAGATGTATGTCAAGCTCAAATCCCCAGTAAAGGAATATAGCACATACATACTTCCCCTCCCCACACAAACAACCCATCTACTCACACCCAACACACACATACACATAAATGTGAACAAAGAAGTTTCAAAATGCTCTTCAATCAACACACCAGGCTGATACTCACCATATAGGTGGGTGGCCAAGACAAAGAACACACATGCACATACACACAATCACACCTTCACATCTTAAATCTGAAGGTCTTAAGTAGGGAGACTTTATCCCTATTGACCAAAACTGGGAAAGAAAGAAAAAAGTTGCATACAAAAAAAGTTGCATACAAAAAGTTGCATACAAAAAGTTGTATACAAAAAAAGATGCATACAAAAAAACTGCATACAAAAAGTTGCATAAAAAATCCATACTATACCGAAGTCTCTCTACATCACACCCCAAGAATAACACTAGTTAATCCTTGTAGCACTATAATAACACACTTTTCCCATCTCATCTGACCAGCTATGGGAGAAACTTCCTATCTTGGCCCCCATCACCATTTATACACATTCACAACTTTCCACTCATTCTTACCATTTATGACCATTTTTCTTTACTCCACAGGCATCTTTCCTGCACCTCATGCTCTCTTAACACTATCCATCCACCCCATTCTTATATTTCCTATCCTCTTCTACATACAGTAATCCCAAAATTTTTTTTTTCACATTTCCATTCCACATCATTCAAAAACCAATGGACATATTTTTGTTCATAACTGAATCTTCAAATATTAATAAACAACTTACCTTCTTCTCTTTGTTGGTTCATTTGTATTAAAGTCTGCTAAAGTTGGTGCAAAAGGATCAGACACACTTTCTGCACCAATATTTGGAGTGTACTGCACATTTAAGCTACCACCATCGTCTGAAGAGTCCAAAGGTTTACTTGGCACTTTGTTTGATTCTTTCTCAACACTTAGGTTTTTTTCTTCACATATAGTTAACACTAAATCATTAGACTGGGCTTCATCATTGGAAACAATGGATTCTGTGTCTCCAAAGTTACTGTTTCCACTTGGAGTCCTTGGCCCATTTCGCCGCAATTTCCGATTACGTTCCTGCTGCTTGTCTTTGTCTTTGTCTCCTTCAACAGGCAATGAAGGATGTGACTGGCTGGTGGAGTGGTTATGTGACAGGGATATCTGGCTGGAACTCTCATGGGATGTAGTGGAGGGTGTTTGAGTCTCAGACAGTCTGGGACGGGTGAGGGATGAGGCGGTGGTCATGATGGAGGATGGCACAGTTGTTATTATTGATGATAAAGATGACAGTGATGATGATAATGATGATGGCATTGAGGACACTAAACTAGAAACTGTCGTTGACAGTGATGGGGATGTTGTTAGGAGAGGTGCTGTGGATGACACACCTGTGTGTGTAAATGGGGTTGATACAGAAGACAGAGAGGTAGGAAAAGTTGAGGTCAATGAGGTGGTCTGTGGTGGGGGAGCACTGGAGGTTGTGTTTGAGGCAAAACCACTGACTGTTACTGAGGCCATTGTCTTTGTCACAGTAGCCACTGCTTGGGACACAGACACAGCAAGACTAGGTTCGGTCACTTTTGTTGTTCTTTCAGTCTTAATTGTGGAAGCTACAGCACTAGCACTGGTGGCTCCTAAGGAGATGCCAGAACTTCCAGGAGCAGTACTGGCACTGTCCTCACTCAATGGACCACGGTCATGGTGCTCCCCTGTCCCACTGGATCCACTACTGCTGTTACCAGCTCCTATAATATCACCAATCTTCCCTTCCCGACCAGCTGTAGGTTTGACACCAGGGGGACGTCCTGTTCTCTTCTTTGACTTTGGGTCTCTGGAATCAATTGATCCAGAAGTTTTGTCGTCATCTGAAGTTCCAGCCTCCAATGGGACGGGACGGTATGGAGGGATCGTCTTCACGTGGCTTCCTTTCCTCTGTTTACAAACATGAAGAATTGACAAAATATTCATATGAAAGGAAAGAAGGAAAATAATTTTGCACTTACAAAGGGAAGAGAAAAGACTTAATATGAATATGGATCAAATAACAGTGATGGAATGTGAAATCGATGCAACATATGGTAAAAGAGTGCCAACAAATTTACATATTCAGAACAAAAAAATTAGTCCAAATTCTGATATTATAAAAAATGTATAATAAAAAAAATTTGTGATAGGATGGAGTGCTTTCCATAAACAATGCAGTATTATGAAAAATAATCTTCTACAAGAATAGTGGATATCAAGATGGTTCAACCACATTAAGAGGATAGAAAATGAAGAGTTTGTATAGAAAGTGTAAATGTAAATGAAATCATAGCTTGCTGTGGAAGAGGAAGACCATTTAAGGCCAGATAATATCAGTCTACCCCTTTCCCTTCCATGAAGGGTCTTCCAGGGAGGGCCCTTCCTTTCCAAGATAGTAACAGATGCTCTTCTATGGTTCCTCATGTGAGAGGGTGCTCATCATAATGTTGGTACTTATACAAATCACACAAATTTTGAAAAATAAATAACTGGTGTATTTTACGTCTATTGAAATCATGATACATATTCTGATTCATATTTATATAAACGATGCATAATATGATGATATACACTACATTGAGCAGAAAATACAGTGCAAATCCTTCTATTGGCAAGCCTGAGAACATTTTCAAACAAACCTGCCAACCTCCAGTTTCACCTCAGCCACATCAGTATAAAAGCAGTATATTCACTTTACTTAAGTAGGGTTGGCCACGAACATAAGTAAGGAGCAGCTTCAGTACATTGTTTCTTAACTATAAGATTGGGTTACATAATGAAAAACACAATAGTAAAGCGTATAGCCAATCCATTATAACAGGTTGGTGGGGGAGATGTTCCTGCCAGCCGTGGTACCACCACCCTGGGATTTTCCAGTTATCATTTCACAACTAAAGAAAAAGTACACATACAATGCAAATTTATATTCTAAAAATGAAACAAAGCCATTAAATTATAGATGGGCAAAAAGATACATAGAAAACCCTACAATTAACAGCCAAGCTGAAGGACAATGTGAACCCCCTTCCTGTGGCTGGTAGGGGAGAGAGGGCAGAGGACCAGGGCTGGCTGATGATAGCTCTGTCTGGGACAAGTCAGGATTGCTTTGTGGTTCTTTAACACAATGAAAAGAAATATTTCCTGCTTGGTATGATATGATATATGATGCCTAGAAAATTTCATCTCTTCCTATACCCAATTACTAATACAATAGCATGGAAAAACAATACAGTAAGGCATCAACTAAGCAAAGGGGCTGCTCTCTGTGAAGGAGTGCCATTAATTCATTCTGCCACTTGACCTCCTAGTGAATGATAATTTCATACATGAGAAGTGGTTTCCACATGGGAAGGAGGAAGAGGTCATTTGATAATCTGGCCATTAGAACCCAAAGAAGAGACCACCTGGAAAATGAAAAGGTAAAAAAATACCAGGTGTTAACAAAGACAGAGGAATTGAACCAGCAAGGATGGAGTGTTTGGGGATAATGAGGTGGACACTCCTTTGTCATGGCCATATTTCTGCAGGGAAGATATGAGAGAGAGAGAGAGAGAGAGAGAGAGAGAGAGAGAGAGAGAGAGAGAGAGAGAGAGAGAGAGAGAGAGAGAGAGAGAGAGAGAGAGAGAGAGAGAGAGAGAGAGAGAGAGAGAGAGAGAGAGAGAGAGAGAGAGAGAGTGGACTTACCAGTTTAGAGAAGTGGTACTGACAATAACCACAGTACTTTACATTATCCAGGTAGTTTCCAGCTTCTTCACACAGAAGGCCCATAGACTGAGCACAAGTTACATGGAAGTGCTGCTTACAACCTGATTTGTTGCACTGCATACATGCTCCAATAACAGCTCTGCTTTCCTTGCCACTTTCTTCACAAATGTAGCAAGACTGAGGAAAGAAACATTGACTGACTTAATAAGCAGCTACAGAGTTTTCCGAGTAAAAATTATATTAGCAAGCATTAGTCAATACACACACACACACACACACACACACACACACACACACACACACACACACACACACACACACACACACACACACACACACATATATATATATATATATATATATATATATATATATATATATATATATATATATATATATATATATATATATATATATATATATATATATATATATATATATATATATATATATACAAAGTATGATAATGTCATCGGCAAGATTTTCCTTATTCTTAGAAACTATGCCCTTGTCAAATCATTTGAACTGATATATGGCATTACACTTCTGACAAATAGGATGACCTGAAGATGTGAATTCTCCACCCTTTCTTACTCTCAGCTCCTGTCAGTATCAATAGGTAACCACAAGCTTTAGAAAATTTATTCACAAGGTGTTCAACCATTTTGCCAGTGTATTTTGGTATAAGTGATATTCTGGGATGATAGAAGGCTTATTATAATAGTGCCTTATGTTAGATGTGTCACACCACTCCTCTCCATGATGCATTATGTGCAGCCAGCATAATCCAAAATGAGGAAAAAATTTCCCTCATTTTGATTTGCAATTTTGGGGCCTCTTTGATGTCGAATAGAAAAAAAATCCTTTTGGTGAAATATATATATATATATATATATATATATATATATATATATATATATATATATATATATATATATATATATATATATATATATATATATATATATATATAATATAACAGCAAAGCAATGGCACTGCAGGTGTGCTTTTATCCAATATCACAAGGGCTAGGATACTGTGTAGTGGAATGACCTCCAGACAGATGGAACAGCATTCCCTGTGAGTGACACTAGGGTGTAAAGGTCTGGAAGTCTTGTACAGTCACTAAGCAATCCTCACCTGACAGCAATAATAAAGCCCAACCTTGGGATTAGTGTCATGCCATGCCAAGCAACTCATTGGATTGAACCAGAAAGCACCCTCCATATCTTGTGGTTTGGTGTGTCTTTAGTTTCTGGGACTTAGGTAACTTGATAGTTCAGCCTAATGGCTAAACAGAAAATCTGAACATTGCACTATGCTTCTGAAGGAAAACAGAGATCTTTCGACATGACAGTGGCCCTTACCACAACTCAAGGACAGTCATGAAAATGGTATCTGACAATCAGGTGAACTTCATAAAACAATTGGCCAGGACAGAGTCCTGATATATCCCCCATTGAAGACTTCTGGCAAAACTTTGTTAGGAGGACACTTCCACTATCTTGAAGGATTCATTACTATACATAATATAAATGGCTAATTTTATCAATTTTATCTATGTCAGTGAGTTAGAACCATCATAATTAACATAAAAGAAACATCTGACATGAATACTGTCAGTTACATAAGCAATGTTTCTCCTCCTACCTTGTTGAATCTTTCTTGAGGGATGAGCTGTAGCATGATGGGCTCCATGGTAGTGACGTTGCCAAAACGCACCTCAGGGATGTACAGCGCACAGACCACGTGTGCCCAGCCACCAGAGTCTGTGCGCTTGAGCGCCCCATCTTTACTCGGGCACAGTTCGCATCTCTGTGAAAAAATGCGCCTCCCGCCTGAGTGCTGGGTGAGCGGCCATAGGGTGAGTGTCAGTAGGTGTGGGGTGCCAGGGGGAAGGGATAGGACTTATGGCAGAGTCAAGGAGTGACAGCTGAGACTTAATGCTAACATTTATACCAATTTTGAAGTAAAGGATGTCCTTGAGTTCCACAGCTGATAACATAAATCATTAGTCATATACAATATATGACCATATACTTAAATAATATCCCTCATCCCTGTGTGGTCCTTCACCCCTATCTGAGCTAAACTTCGTTGTAGTGAAAACTTATAAATACTGAAAATCATAAGCTTTTGAATTATATAAATAAAACCAAATAGAGCTATCTGCACAAAGCAGAAATGAGAAAAATGGTAAACACCATAATGTAGTTACCAACTGACAAACTACACAACACAAAAATGGCAAAGTAACAATAGACACTATATGTTGATTCCAATTCTTTAAAAAATCAGAACATCTATTTAAGTAACTACATTAAAGCAGTCTTCCATTACTAATTTTAAACTGTATAGCTAACCAACCCATATTCATTACTATATAGCTGTAGTTCCATTTATTTGACAACACCATGACCCTGAGTTTAGAAAATCTACAACTCATGAATTTTAGTTTCACATCAACCTGTCACATATTCTGAAACCTTATTGAATCATTACTTTTCATACAAATAGCCAGCAAATATAAATATTTATGGGAGTATTCTAAATGGGATTATCAGCCTCTTTGGTGTATATGTGTGTGTGTGTGATTCACCTACAGTTGTCTGCTGGTCACCCAGCCAGCCGTTCCCCTATGGAAAGAACTCAGAGCTCATAGTGACTGATCTTTGGGTAGGACAGAGACCACTCACACACCACACACTGGGACAGCGAGGTCACAACCCCTCGGGTTACATCCCGTACCTACTTGCTGCTAGGTGAAGAGGGGCTACACATTAAGAGGCTTGCCCATTTGTCTTGCTGCGCCCAGGATTCGAACCCAGACCTTCTTGGTTGTGAGCCGAGCATGCTAACCACTACACTATGCGGTGTGTGTGTGTGTGTAACTAAAAACAATTCCTTTCCAACCTAAGGAAGAATTGATAATGTATAATTAACAATCATTTCTCCTTACTCCTATCTTCTTCATCACACTTTCAACACAATATAAAGAAGCAATGAATACACAATCTATCATTCCCCACAGAATGACTGAAAGATAACATACATAATGTAAATCCCTTTCATTTTTGCATATACTAACTTTGTACTCCTAATTAAAACACAATTAATTTTATATCCCACAGTAAAAAGTTTGTATTAGTATATCTGTCATCTTGGCAGATTAAGAATAACTATGATAAAATGAAAGGGAGACAACAAGCATGTGCAAAGAAAAGTAAATACAGTGAGTACAGAAATTAATGTGCAGATTGACAAAACGAATGATAAAGCATCACAAGCATGCATGAATGGCACCATGAATAATGAATGATGTTTGTTGGATAATAATGTTAATGTATTATCATGTATATCTGTGTCACTGTGTAACTCATTTCAGGTAATTAATCCATACATACATACATATTAAGTGAAAACCTTGCCCTCGAGGAAAACTCACCCTTCAGTATGAAACAATATCAGCAACCTTCCTCAGCAACCAGCTTCTCCAAAGAAATTAGTGAGTACAGTGTTTAAAAGCAATTACAATGAGTCTTCTACATGCTTCTGGAGAAGAGGAAAAAGCTCCCAATGGAAGGCAGTTAGAAAGAGAGAAGTTTCAAACAAGCCATACTGCCTTGAATCCCATAAAGTCCAACTTTAAAGGGAGAATGGTAATCTTCTCAAGTAACGCTCTACCTTCATGCTTTGCATATTCATAAATTTCTCCAACCTATCAAAAAACTCCTTAGGTTAATATGAGCCTGAAAACAAATGAGTTTAGACACAACTGTGGAGCAAAGGGAATGAATGTGGCTATAATGTGGAAGTAAGCAAGATACAAGAAAATCGTGGTATATACAGTATGACATGTATACTCACTCTATGCTTATTAATAGCAGCAACATAACAAAGATGACAAATGTTATATATATACATGTAAAATGTTAGCTAAAGCTAATTCACTATCAATTAAATATTTCCAGTGTTAACAACATTCAAGCAAATAAAAACCACCAAATATTCTGTCTGAATGATTTTTTTTCTTTTAGAAATTAGGAAGTGTTAAGGTGTCAAAATGTAATGTGTATTAAAATGTAAAATTGTACTGTAAGTGAAATGCTTGTAAACCAATCACAAATCATATCTGCATATAGATCTTTGAGTAATTATTATATAAAAAATGTAATGCAAATTATATATTTTGTAACTTCATTGTGTGAGAAAAGGGCAACTGCATCAACATTAAAATGGTAACTAATATGTTAGAGACTGTGCAATGTAGCAATAAAGCAAAGCAACAAAACAGGCCTCACCCAACTATTCTCTCAATAACATTAGAGGGGTCAAGGTCAACCAGGTCTCAGTAAATCCTTTGAAGTTCCTCATAAAAAAAATAAACTCAAGTCTAACATCAACACTTATATGGCAGGTGATGAGTACAGCATCCATACAGGTTTGCAAAAGACTGCAAAAAGATTGCCTCTCTATGAAAATAAACTACAACAAGCATTACAAAACAGAAAGCATCATGGCCTTGGTTGATCTTCCTTCTGTTATATAACAACCTCCCAGAGTTTAGCTGCTATGGTATCTCAGCTAAATGAAGTATGGGAATCACAAAAATGTAAGCCTACCTGAAGCTGGACGTGCTAATACACAGAACATTACCAACTGCTTAAGGATAATCTCATGCATCACATTTATCTTGGTAATGTTGACTATCAACTTAATGAACTCTGACCAACCATTATTTATGACAAATACACAAATTACCAGAATTGTGAATACAGATAAGCTGAGAGTTAATACCATCTAATGAAAAACTATGCATACTCTAGTAATCTGTATAAGGTTGCCAGAAAATGTATGAATGTATTCTCCCTCATTTACTCAGCAAAGTTTGAGGGAAGCTTTCTACAATACCGAAACAGTCCTGAGCTTGTCTTACAACTACAGTCCGTCAAAACTAGGAATGGTCTCATATACCAATTATCCTGGGTAATGTATCAAAATATGCTGCTACTTGGCTGGCTCCTAAGTTTGTCCACATACACCCCCTATTCAAGAAGATTCACCATCCATACTAGTATTAATCTTATTATTATGATATAAAAACAGAGTCTGCTCAAAAACAATAATGGTACTTACAACTCTTGCGGCACGTTCTTGACTCTCACATTTGCGACAAAACCAGGCTCCTGTTGGTACTGTCACTATACCATAACAGGCTGAAACAAAACAGTAATATAAACCAATCACATCACTGACACCTCATTACAATAATTCAGATTTAGAAATAAGTATACTCAACAAAATAAACAATCCCGAAAGTGAATTTCATCCCATGACATCTTTGCATTTAATTCCCACTCTGAAAGCTAGACATACATGTTTTACTACTGTAAATTACTGAAGTCAGAAGTGAATTCCAGTAGTGGTATACAGCATTTTAATAAATTAATAAATCACAAAAATACATCACTATTTTTTTTTTTTTTATTTAAGAAATTCATTATTTAAAAACTATCTTTCTCTGATGCCTTGCTCCCTCTAGCACCATTCACCAGGATGGGGAATGGCTGAACCTTTACCTCTTCCAATCCAAACATCCATTTTTTGAAAGTTCAAGCACTCTGCCTCTAACACTTTTTTCACACATGGAATCCTATACCTTGAATTGCCTTCCAAGTGGCCTTCAGTATCATTCATGTACACTTTATTTACAAAGTCTTTACTCTTTAGCCTATACATATCATTTCAGTGTATTCCTTTCTGCCCCTTCCTCCACTTCACAATGCTTGCACAAGTGCTCATACCACATCTCTCATACAGGTTTTCAGTGCTTTCACCCATCTTGTCAATCCATATGCCCTTCCCAGACAATAGATTTCCATACCACATACTTTTGATTGTTTTGTCTTATTTCAGAACCAAGTTTATGATCAATACATCAGTGCTAAATACTATTCCTTATTATCTATTTGTATCCATAAACATCCATAGATGAAAACATTTCACTTGAATTAATGCTCATTCCTATTAAATTTCTAGTGTAAAGTGGATTTGCACTTCTTGAAATATTCAATACATCAATGAAAGTCATGTTCTGGTATTCTGCTGTAAAACTAAACCCAAACATACTCCTTTACCACTTAGCCCACAACTGGTTCTCCGCAGCATATGGTGTGATCCAATGTTTTACTCACTCAGGTTGTCCATGCCGTATAGCATGGACAACCATATATTGACATTAGCAATTACTTTTCTGAACAAGTGTTGTATATTTTAAAAGGTTGTGATGCCAAGAAGTCTTGTAGCTGTCCTGACACAAGCACTTCACTAATGTTCATAACGTTAAGTCACATTCTCTTGTCTCTAACCAATAATATAGAGAGGTGATACCATAGAACAGGAGGCAAATACTGAGGAAATATGAATATTATAGCTATGTTCGTTATAAAAAAAAATTAAAGCAAAGTACTTGACAGATAAGCTCAACAGAATCTTGTAACTTGCTAAGCAGTAATTGAAGGTGAAAAATACTGCTCTATATAAATTTAGGTGATGTCTTTCAGACTAATGACACACTGTATTTGGACTGACATCTATGTATCAATACATAGTAACCTTCAGTACCAAATGGTACAAAAGTCAAGAATCTGGAGACTGGGATATAAAGGTCACCAAAATTATCTTAAGACTTGACAACTGTTAATGTACCAATGTTTGGTGCTGTAGTTACAACTACATGTCAGGGGTTCAATCTCTGGCCACAGTTCCTCTCAAGGCTAAAGATTTAGCCTACTTTTGGATAATTTTTTTTGTTTTTTCTGTAACACTCCAAATGAAACATGTGACTTCAATTACTAGGTCCCCCAATATTCATGCAGTAACAGATTCCCACTCAAATGTTCACAGCAGTTCCAGGAACGTACCTTGCATGGACAAAGGATTATTGCATGTGCACAGTATGACATACCTGTACCATTATGAATGATGAGCCTCTTGAGTTGGATGTATCTGATTGTTGCAGTTAAAGTCATCCCCTTCCCACATCAATGTTTTTTTTACCCCATTAACATTATTTCCCATTTCAATGTTTTTTTTTTTCAGCCCAGTAACAACATAATTTGGAGCACATTCCTTTGAATACTCAACAGTTGCATTACACAAGCAACACAGGCCCTTCTTCCTCCCATAGCCCACTAAAAATGCATCGATCAGCTTTCACTTCCAAGAGGCTGACATTTCTGGTTCATTTCCTTAGCTTATTCACAGTAAACCAACTATACTGTGAAATGCACAGAGGTTCACACAACACAAATGACACAGGTGTTTCTTCCTGCTGCATCCCACCATGAAAATATCCACTGGTTTTCCAATAAGTAATCACTTTATGTAGGCAGCCATTTCTCTGACCTGCAGTTCTGAGCTGTTCATTCCCTTCCCTCATCACCAGTTCTTTTCTTTAACAATTCACATATTATACATTGAAATTTTAAACAAGACCCAAAATCTTTAATTGTGCAAAGACTGAGTCTCCTCTTCCAGATAAATAAATACCTGCATTATCAAACTGACGGTCTCATTCTCAGTAACGAACTACAAAGGTCAGTATATCAACATGTAATACAGGGCTTTGAGCAGATATTGAATCATCATATACAGTTATCACATGACATTTTTATTCTCTCCTTCTCACATAATTCCTTGCCAACCACAGGGATTAGGTTCCCAAAAAATTACTGTGGCAGGTGTAACCATGGTTGGTTGAAAGTTGAAAGAGAGCTGGGTGTGATATTAGGAAAGCTACAGGGAAGACCACAAGTAGGACAGATAAATAGTGCAAAGAGAACATTAGAAGCAGTGACGAGCACAAAAAACATACACATTAGCTTCAATAACTGCCAAATTGCTACTTTAAGGCTTGACTCATAATACAAAACCAATGGTTCAATGGAAATTAAGTAGAAGCTAGTGATAATCATGTACTACTACAATTGTTCGAGGTTATGAAGTGCATTTGGGTGTTAGCATTCTCAGACATCCTCCACCTGTATTATTATGAAATGGATTAAACCACTGGTGAAAAGAACAACCCTTTGCTCATAGCACAGCACCCATTTCTCTCTCTATCTTTCACTATCTGCATTATAAAAGGAATGTTATATATCTAGTATATATTTCTTTATAGAGTAAAGCTATACAGTATAATGAATTATTAAAATCTGAGAAACCTCTGTCTGTCTGTCTGTCTGAGTGAGTAGTATAGGTAGTGTCTAACTTGGGTGGTGGCCAGAGGCAAAGTCACTTGTCACATGGTCACTTCTGATTGTGTGCCTTGACCCGCTTTTGGTGCACCAACACTGTTGGACAGCGATGCTGCCAAGTGCTGTGATGTCAATACAAATTCATTCATAATATGTGGCCTTATTTGAGAAGCTAATAAATAGATGGTAATTCAAATAAATATTTAAGTCAAAAATTGATGGTATATGAGACAGATAAATGTGTTGGGCTTGATTTGGTAGAGCTGTGGCAGAGGAATCCCAGAAAAATCATACAGCCAGCCACTCATTATATTCTCAAGCAACTTCAGTTATTGTAAAATTCAATCATCTCACTCATCCAATGAGAAACTAAAATCACTCTACTTTTTGGGCTCCATAGAAGCAATCACCTCACATAACAAAGGGGTGAATGATTCCCTCAATGAACCACAAAGGACACACACATAGCATAGCACATCCACAAAAGACATTTGTGTCAGGCCATCACAAGCTTACATATGTACTATCATCTCACATATACATATTACTACCTACATCTGTTCACAATTTTGTGCGGATCCAAGTACAAAAACCGCCTCACATATATATTACTACCTACATCTGTTCACAATTTTGTGTGGATCTAAGTCCAAAATGAGTTTACAAGTGAAGAAAATGGCTATACAACATTTGGAAGGGATACAGAAAGTATTGTATGAAACTGTATTTACCTTAAGACACAAAAAAACTGAAAATATCCTTTTTTCTTTTTCCATGCACAAAATTAGCATGAGGCAGGATTTGTCAACAGTAATTTTTGACTATTATGCTAAAAAAAAACTTTCATTGATGTGTTGTAACATATTTGTCAACATCATATGCAGAGAAGCAGCTCATAGACTGTTGATCATTGTGTTGCCTTATCACCTGCCACAGCTATCTAGCAAGTCACCAAACCTATCTAGTCTCAATCAAGTCAACCTGAGCTGCTCTTCAGTATTAATCTGCACACAAGTTTAATATAATATGCATAGTCAAGTTTCTGAATACAAAGTAATGAAATACTAATAAAAAATGTTTCAAAACAAAGAATTAAAGTTTTCCTTAAAAAAGGATGTGCACAAACAATGGGACAAAGTTTTCTTTGAATCTAAAGCAGAATACTTGTATGAAACTAAACACTGAGGATCAACCTAAATAATAATACATTCGTATATCAGCATGTTAATGAAGCATTTATGAATGAATAACATCAGAGGATGGTAAATTTGGCATGTGTAATGCCAAAGAATGAAGGCATTACGGCTGACATACAACCAGTGCAAAGGTTCAACGCATTGCCAGCCTGAACCTTGCAAGCCAACTCAGCCCGCCTCCCGCCACACTGGTCCACCCTACTGCTACGTAACACCTCATTCTTGAACACTTTGGCGCCTTATTTCCACCACTTTCAACGGGCTCTAATGGAAGTTCCTAGAGTTCCCAAGGGCATCTTCATGATTCTAGTGATAAGTCAACAAGGATTCTGCATCGTCAAAAGAGAAAAACGCCCAAGAAAACCCGAGTAATCGTCTCTCTGGCCTTTGAAAACTGTCGCGATGAGAGAACAAAGCGTTTAAGAATACAGGTCTAGGTCACTTTTACACACACGGACCATTCCTGTGCCTAAAGATATGACAAAAGGTTACTAGCAGAACATCAGACACAGGGAGGAGTCGTCAGGTGAGTAAATAAAACTACCTTGATGCACGGCGACGTTGCAGCCCTGACCATCGCAGTACACGAGAGGGTTTTCAGTCCAGCCATTTTCGTCCGAGCACACACAGCAGCCCCCCACCATTTCCTTTGGGTCTTCCTGTTTAGGCTTCATGTGTCTAACCCCTTCCAAGACCCACCAGTCATCTTAATACAGGGCCTGCACGTCCGTGGGTCGAGCCGCAACAAAATGGTAGACCCCAAATAAAGTTCCAATTTTCTGACGTACCCTGAGGGAGAAATATATTTCTTATCTTAAAGGTTATTCTGCCTTATAGCTCATATTTTTATAACTCACTTCAATAACATTAATATTCTAATTGCAACATTAGATACTTTTTCCCTCACAAATTAAAGAATATGTTTACAGAAGAAGTTTAAGAGATCATGCATGACCCTTCAGAACCACGCGCCTCGGGAGGCGCAGCGCTGCTGTGCTTCAAAACAAACTGCTGCTTTTTGTGAACACTGCAACTTTGGGAAGGATGGACCAAGAATTTACTTCACTCATGAAAAGTCTTCCTGATCTCAAATACGTACATGATATTACATCGCAGTCGAACAAAAAAAAAATCAATAAAATCTAAAAAAATCTCCCAGATGAGGATGCAGACGATATATATATATATATATATATATATATATATATATATATATATATATATATATATATATATATATATATATATATATATATATATATATATAATGTCTGGCATAATTTATGTGATTCCAGTGTAGGATGACAGAACAAAGGTCTCCCGCAACCAATGGGGGGTTAAGCCAGCTGCAGATAACTCGCCACACTGGCTTGGAGCGTCTTGGTGGGGACTCACAGTGTGAAAGAGACAAATCGTCTCTTTTTCCTCTCGACTCCGTGCTGTGCGCGAAGACGTGTTTTGTTTTCAGCGTTATCGTTTCCGTACCCTCGTGCACCAAAACTGTCTATGTCGCAGGAAAGGTGAGTCGTTGCTTGAGAATCGGATTAAATTCAAATGTCACACAGTGAACTTCGAGAACTGCGATCTTCGGGAGAAGTTTTTTTCGTGTCATTGGAAAAAAAAAAAAAAACCCAGATTTTTTTTTCGGACGCTTCGATTCGTTCTCTCTCTCTCTCTCTCTCTCTCTCTCTCTCTCTCTCTCTCTCTCTCTCTCTCTCTCTCTCTCTCTCTCTCTCTCTCTCTCTAGGTGTTAAACTTGTCAATTTTCATCGATTCCACTGTTCTACATGTCTTTGAAGATAATGCCTCACGTTAAGGATGGAAGCCCACTTCGTTATTAAGGGATTATAATAAATTGTCTAGTTTAGCCATCCAGCACAATTTTATCTTCTATCTTGTTTACTTGATTATGATTAATTGAGGATTGGGTTAAATTCTGGAGCTCCCTGTATCAGTAGATGTGTGAAGAGGTTAGGTAAGGTTGGGAGAGATAGTAGATATGCAAGGCTTGGACCGGTGACTGAGGTTAGTGATCGTGTCCTCAAACGTTGGTGTTTCGGCTACTTTTATAAGGCCGCAGTGGAAGTTATTGGGAACAAGAGTTATATAGGAAGGAACTGGATTGTGTAGATCAGATTTTTTTCAATTAAATCGATAAAAGAGGAATACTTGAAAATAAGATATAAAGCTGTATAGTGTCCAATGACATAGAGAAACATACGATAGGGTAGATAGGGCATCCCTTTGGAATGTTCAAAAAAAAAATCTATGGTACAGGACGGCAGTTGTTGGAAGGAATTAAGTCATTTCATAAAGATATAAGTGCTTGTGTGAGAGTGGATGGAGAGTTCGAAGAGTTTCACCATTGGAGCAGTAGTGAGGTAAGGATGTGTGACGTGAATGTTTGATGTTCTTTTGGATGGCTGCATGAAGGAAACGAAGACTAAAGTAAAAAATGTTGATGCAGGACTGGAATGGAATGGAATGGTACGGGCTGTAGTATAGTAGCAGTAGTACTACTAGTACAGTAGCTGTTTTTAATGCAAAAACTTTCATTAGCATGACATCATGGCCCAACAATGGCAGTGAAGGCTGTCTCCCAGCCTTACTGTGTTTTCTCCTTTCTGCGTGAAACCACAAGACACATGTTCTATTACCGTTCCCTTTTCCACTTTAACGATAGCATTGGCGAAACTCCGATTCTCCTCTACTTTCTCCCAACAGCTGCCCTCTGGAGTGAAGATGAAGAAATTCTCTTTTTTTTACCGCATTGAGAACTGTCGCCTCTGTGCAGGGATGTGCCCACACAAATATACCAGCCAGAAAATACCAAACTACATGGCTAAGGTAATAAATTTCGATGTTATGTCTTTCCACATGTCCTAGAGAAATATCAGTCAATATTCCGTCAAGCATTATCTGAGGAAGAAAAACAAAATGAGATGATACTTCATTTCACATAATGTGTCTATCTAGGGGCCGAATTTCCAGATGTTCCTCTATCTCACTTCTACTTCTGTTAGCGGGCTGCAGTGGAAGTTCTTACGGTTTTAAAGGATGATGTAATCATTCTGTTGACAAATGGGAGGCAGAAAACCATCTTTGAGAACATGACTTATCATCACTGTGTATCAGTCTTAACAATTATATATATATATATATATATATATATATATATATATATATATATATATATATATATATATATATATATATATATATATATATATATATATATATATTCATCATTTCATATTCCATTCCGCAAGCGATGTGTTCATATATTTATCCCACGTATGCCCATGGCCAGCCACCCTATTCAAATTTTAACCTCTCTCCTCCTTCTCTCCCTCTCAAGGGAATTCACTCCAGTCCTTAGGGAAAACACCTGCCTTCGGTTCTGAGTCTTTCTCCCAGGTCATTGTCCAAAACAACGACCGCTGTCATTGGTCAATTCACCCCATTTCCTGGCATCTCATTGGTCATTCATCATCCCAGAAGTTGTATCTCTGATCAGTTTCTCTCACATAAATGGAGCCCACGTGTGTAACTAGAGACAGTCCAATCTGAGAGTCTTCCAAGAGAGTCAGTCTTGTCTTGAGAGAGAGTCTGCTCAGTTCATCATCAGTTCACGAGCAGTCCAGCTCATATCAGTTTAGAGAGAGAGCATACGATCAATCGATCAATCGTCACGTCTGTAATCAACTGTGTCTCGTATTACGTATCACGTGTGTACATTCTCTCCATTATTAAATCAAGAAGAACTTCTATAAATCGTGTCTTTTACTCCCACACATCAACAATATCAACCACCACCCACGACCTACACGCTACCAACAATACCAAGCTCACTATCCGGTCCAACACACACTACCACCACACCAAGCTCCTCATCTGATCCAGCGGTGGCAAGCATCTCAACATAGGCTGCAAGCATCTCTTCTATCTAACACAGTGTGGTCTACATCAACTAAACAAAACAGCAAAATTTGAGAAACATCTGTGCCCTTTGAAAATAGTCGTAGTAAGAGACTTGAACGTTTCATAATACATGATCATATTTTTGGGAGACTGAGCAACAGTCAAGATAGACAATGTAACAACTTCACTTATCACATTACTTATGACATTATTCTAAGACGTTTTTCACCACTGCAGATCGTAAGTTATCACTTTTTTTTAACCAAGTACAGTAGTATATCGAATATCTGTTAACAACTATTATTATTGCTTTAATCCGGTTTTGCCGTCTTGCAGACGTCTTAGGAGCGAAAGCGTCGTTAAGGTAAGCGAAAAAATTAGATTTGCTACGGCAGAGGGGCAAAACCGGAATATGTTAATTAATCCGAGTCTGAAATAAAGCCCAGGAACCTTTGAGAATGCAGTCTCGTATCGCTGAACCCGTATTTTGAAACCCTTTGGACTTTCACCGGGACAGTCTTCAAAGGCCACGGAGATAATAAGCCGTGTATTCATGGATCTTTACCCTGACGGCACCAAATCCTTGTTCAAATATCACTAGAATCGTTAAAGCAGCCTAAAAAATAAATAAATAAAAAAAATTAGATAACATCCATTAGATCATTAAAAGTGGGGTCGTTAGGATAGGTACCAACTCCTTATCTTTACATCCTAGTCCAGTCACAGTGTACTTGTCAGATTCTACATAGCGAGGATCAACTGAAGGGAACATCCAACAATAATTATGGACCTGCTGCTCGTGGAGGCGTGCGGTAAAACAAAGTAATAGTCTTGTGACAAAACCCTATCCCCTCACAATTACATGATGCAACGTGTAGAGTGGTTGACGAAGACGACGCGATGACGCAACAGTGACGAGAGAGAGAGAGAGAGAGAGAGAGAGAGAGAGAGAGAGAGAGAGAGAGAGAGAGAGAGAGAGAGAGAGAGAGAGTAATTTCTGTTTAAGTGACTATCTTAAAACATGTTCTTTAGTATCTGATTAACGTTCCTCTCCCAAGGACAGGGAAGCTCTGTACATCACAGCTATGCTAAGTGATTAAGAATGTAGTGGTGCATCGAGACACGACACCCCCTCACGCAATTTTTATATAATTATCTTTTTGTAACACACGTTCTTTAGTACCTGATTAACGTTTCACTCTCAAGGACCGGGAAGCTCTTTACATCACAGCTATGCTAGGTGAGGAAGAATGTAGTGGTGCATCGAGACACGACACCCCCTCACGCAGAAATGAGCTTCTTGCTTCATACTCCTCGCCTCAGTTGTGGTGAACCGCTTGTATCATGGGCTCGTAGGACCGCATTCTTAAACACTTCGATGTCTTATCTCTGCAGTTTTTAATATGCTCTAGAGGAATTTACTGGGGTTCTTAAGACTATATTTATGATTACAGTAATTCAGCAGGGATTCAACAGGTTCTCATGGAAGTTACTGAGGTCTTTTCATGGCTCTAATGTTAATTCATCAAGGACTCTGCAATTTTAAGAGACTTTAGTGGAGGTGTTCAAGGATTTTGCACTTTTAATAGACTCAGACTCTAGTTGAAGTTATAGGGATTTTCAAGAATGTTTTCATGATTATAATAATAGTTTAAAAAGGATTCTGCGATTTTGACAGACTCTAGTGGGAGTTATTCGAATTTTCGTTTTTATGGTTTAAGTAATATTCAAGAATTCTGCATTATCAGTAAGAAAATCATTCATGGGAATATGATTAATCACATGTGACATTAAAATATAGTCCTTATGAGACCTCAAAGCGTTTCTAAATACAGATAATAATTTTCACTAAGCAGATGGCCAGGTACTCATTGTTAAACTACATACATTTCTTGTCATTATTTAAGGATGATGAGGTAATCTTCGTGTATATCTATATAATTATCTTTTCGTAACACACATGTGAAAACGCTTGCAGCACCTACGCAAGGACTGAAGGGAAGCGGGCGGGAATGATAGAAGTAAGGGAGGGGGGGAACACGAGATAAAAGAATCCACGAAAACAAGATAACATTCTATCATCTCTGACAGTGCGGGTAGAAGACACTAACTCACGTGGGACAAAACAACCTGGCTCTGATAACGACTTTCTTAATTGTTCATAGGTTGGCAAGGGTCAGTTGCGTTCACCCTAAATGGCACAGTTGATTCTAGACGCAAGGAAAATGACGCATGGATGAAATTTCCTAGTGATTTACGAATTGAAGGTCTGAGATTTAGTTTAGATATATCAGAGGATGATAGGGAGAAACGAGAATGGAATACACATACTCTTTTAGAAACGAATTGATAATGGTGGTGGTGGTGGTGATGATTGAGATTGTATAATAAGACGGAGTGGAGTGGCTTCTTCCCTATCACTGTCATTATTATCACGCTGTCACTGGCTTGCGTAACCACTACCTTGTTAATAATTTCGGTGTTTTATCTCTACTGCTTTCAATGAACTCTAGTAGTGGATGCTGCTGACGTTTCCAAGAGCACTTTTTTTTTTTTTTATAGTTCAAGTAATGAGTGAACATGGATTTTGTATCGTTAGTTAAAAAAAAAAAATCCATAAGAACCCGAATAACCATTTTTGATGCCTTTGAAAATAATCCTTGTGAGAAAACAAAAGCCTCTCAAGATACGGGGCTTAAGCTGCAGTGTTGGAGAGGCTCTTCAGGCCCTCTCACCTCACGCTGGTAGAAAGTTCCGAGGGAGACCGGCATCGGCGCACTGTGATGACAACATTCGTAATTGGCAGAAATCTTCTCTCGAAATTTAAAGGGAGGGCTTTGGCTCCATGACCTCACTGTGAACTTCCTTCCGTGTGACCCATTGTGCTTCCTCCTCAAAGACCTGGTGGCAGTGTTGCTGTATGAGGGAAGCTTCGTCATTACTTACTTTCGCCTTTCACTGCCTTATTCTCCTATAGCCTTTACTGCGTAATCAGTTTCCTTATGGCTCCAACTCATAAACTTTCCCTTTCTTGTCGATTCGTTGTTGTTGTTGTTGTTGTTGTTGTTGTTGTTGTTGTTGTTATATTTTACACATTTCTACGTGTTCATGTCCACGACCAACTCTTAACACATTCATCTTTTCTAAAAACGATGAATGAAATAAATAAAACAATAAATAGATGATAAATGAATAAGAAAAAAAGAATACATTTATCTGTAATTATAATAGCTTCCCCTTTATCTCACCATCATTTTTTTCTCTTAATCTTACGAACCTAATCTTCCATTTTTACTGCCTCATTCCTTCACTTGTGCCACGAGTACGTTCTCTTCCCAGTCTATCCTCCTTCCCCCCTATGTATCACTTTTACGTGCCTCTCATTTGTCTCCTGAACTCTGCTACAATGCCTTCTTCCAACAATCACTCGTCTTTCTCTTTTCCCACCACTTATACCCTCCTCATGCCAGGTTACCTTGAGTTAGTAATAAATGGATCCAGAAGTGCTTTTCTTTCCTTCTCACAATTTGTTTCCTTTCACTGATGTATAGGTCAATTCTTCTTTATTACTGTGTGTGTGTGTGTGTGTGTGTGTGTGTGTGTGTATGGGTGGGTGTGTGTGTGTGTGTGTTTGTCGATTTATGTCAGTCCTTTCTCTCTCTCTCTCTCTCTCTCTCTCTCTCTCTCTCTCTCTCTCTCTGCTGTTGTTGTTGTTGTTGTTGTTGTTGTTGTTGTTGTTGTTGTTGTTGTTGTTGTTGTTTTTCTTCTTCTTGTCGTCGTCTTGCAAGATAAAACAAAAAAAGGTCGGGTGGTGGCTGGAGCGGCATCTTCCAGTTATAATATAGTATAAGAAGGTTGGCGGGCGAGACAGAGAGACAGTCGAGGAAACAAGGAAGGCTGGGAGTGAACTCTTCGCTTCCTTCTGTTATTTGGCAAGAAGTGGTGGTGATGGCGCAACCCAATGACAGGCACATGCAATGCCAGGTATATGTGACACTCCCCTCCCCACTATTGACTATTACCATATATACTAGAGTGATGAAAGGCAGCTTGCTCTCTCCTAAGGTGGTCAGCGGTGAGCGGTGAAGGTGGTGGCAACCCGTGTACAGGCCGATGGGAACACCAATTAACTTGCTAATCAGGACTCTCTCTCTCTCTCTCTCTCTCTCTCTCTGCAAGGTCTTGTTCCTCATACCCCTCCTTGCTCCTCCTCATGCTGCCCACTGCCTAAATGTCACAGAGGCTTTACACCACTACGTGCAATATTATCTCAGCCATCGATCAACGAGGTGACGTGGCGGAACACACTGGCTGGCGTCTAAGTTTGTAATGGGAAAAATATGAGGGTATTCCACAAAATCAGCATGGGTTTGATACGCTGACACTCCTCGTTATTAAATTTTCTTAGCACAGGAGGGTGGAAAAGTGTAATCAGAGTAGTTTTTGGCTTATTTGATGAGGAGCTTAGTGTATGAGTCGTAAAAGAAAGGTATTCTGCGTCTTTTTTCTAAGATTCTCAAGTAACGGCCATGTATGTGTATTCTATTTGATCACGAGTACTTTCTCTCGTGTGTCTATTGTTGTTATTGTTGCTGTTGTTGCCTCTACTACTCTCATTGCTACTTATATTACTGCGGTTGCTTTTGTTGCTACTACTACTACCACCACCACTACTTCTACTACTACTACTACTACTACTACTACTACTACTACTACTACCACCACTACTACTATTTCTACTAAGACTACTGCTGTTGTTTTTATTGTTGTTGTTGTTGCTCTTTCTACCTATTACTCTAACCATTTCTTGTTTTTTTCATTTTTTTTCTACTGTTGTTATCAATATTCATGCAAAGATAAATTTAGAAAGTGCACAATTTCTTATCATTATAATTGAGAAGTCGGCCTTTTTTTCCTCTCTCTCTCTTTTCTTTATCTCTCGTGGCCTCGCGAATGCTTATATACGTCAGGAAGATCATACTGTCCAAGACGTAGCGAGACAAAGAAAAAAAAGCAGATATACGTGTTAATGATTCCCTCTCCTAGCGAGGTGAGGCGGCTTGAATAAAACATTTTTATTCAAACAGGAAATATAGGAGTGGGCGCTGCGTCCTTCGTGCCCTGTTTAGCTGAGGCGTGCCAGGGTATGTGCGAGAAAATGTTAGTAATAAAACTATCCGTCTGTGTACCTGTCTGTTTATTTATTTATCTATCAGTCTATCAATCAATCAATTAGTCTATCTATATATTTACTCGTATGTATATGTTTGTCTGTCTGGCTGCTTACCAACCTATATACTAACCTACCTATCTATTTACATGCCTATTCATCTTTCGATTTCTCTATCTATCTGTCTATTTTCAACGTATTCATAGTGTTAGCATAAACAGTAATGATAGTGGCAGTGGTAGTGGTGGTGGTGGTGGTCTGTCCTTCACGCACCGGGGACGCCCAAAAACTCGAGTGCTGCTTCTTGTGCGGTTCACGGTAATAGTGCCTATTTGCAACCCGTGGAGGTGGCGAGGGGGGGGGGGGGGGAGGGGGGGGATGAAGCTGATTGGCGGAGGGAATGAAACCTGCAAAGGACAGAGGTTACTGAGGTTCAAAGTTGCAAAGAAATTATGAGTCATGAGTGGTAATAATCTTACCCACTCTCGTTCTCTTAAGGCTCTGCATTCATCCGGATTCCACATCACACGCTGTCTCCGGCGTCTGTATAGTGGATGCGTACTAAAGAAGCATCATTGGGGGGGGGGGTGTTTAGAGCTACCTCAACACAACGTGTCAGGCGTATAGAATCGGATGATAAATTCTGAAGCTACTAGAGAGATATGAGATAAGCACTCAAGTAAGGATTTCACTTGATCTGCACGAGGATTCACCAATTTTCAACAAAAGCAAGTGATATGTACTTTTTTTTATGAATGAAGACAAGTGCTATGTTGTTTCATCCATGTAAAGGAGCAATGTATCATATACGTGCTACATGTGATATTGTGTCTGGATTTGAGTGAGTGAAGAGAAATGTACTGTGGTGAAGTGGATAAGACGTGTCTCTAGGAAGAACGACACCTGTTGTAGTGGCAGCACCAGCGGCGGGGAAAGCAGCGTGGATGAATACGTCTCTTTTCACTGTCGGGACCAAAATGAGAGGGAAGACGAGGAACTGTGTCCATTGAAGCCGCTGATCCGGGGGGGTGTGTACAGCTTCCAAGGACCAGCCCCACCCCTTCTACCTTTCCCCCGTGGCTGGAGGGGCCCACTCGGCCGTGGATCTGGAAGGCGAAGGCCAGTTTTGGGTGAGCAGTTGCTGGCGGCGGACGGCAGTACGGCTGCTCCCTCGTGCGTGGCATTGTGTATGTGTACGCTCGCTCCCTCCTCGCCCGTCCCCGCCCCGGGGATGGGCGGCACTCCTGCCCACACCAAGCACTACTCCACAAGGCAGAGGGCCGCCGAGACCCAGATCATTCATATTGTGGAGAATAAACCAAAGTGTAAAGAAAGTTGTAACAAACCAAATAACAAGGACTCTCAGCAAGAGAGTGAAAACACAGTGATGCAAACATCCACCACCACCAACATGCCAACGAAGAGGTTCTCTTTTCTCATGCGCAGCACCAGCATGAAGACAGAGACGCCTGCTGCCTCAGAGCGACAATCCGTCACTCCCAGCGACCAGGCCATTCTGGACAAGCTGGCCACCCTTAGCATACAGACTCCTGAAGCGGTGATCAAGCCACGGGTGAAGTGTTCGCTATTTACCCCGCCGTGTGCCCGCTGCGGGGAGCCCGTGTACCCACAGGAGCGCGTGGAGCCCACCCTCAGGCTAGTGTATCATAACGCTTGTTTCAAGTGTTACCATTGCGGACTCAGACTCACGCTCAAAACTTTCTGTAGAAGTCCACTGGACTCTAAGGATACCCGGATGTACTGCAGGAGCCACGTTCCCGTGTTGGACCCTGGGAGAGTGAGCGTTGCATCTGACTCTACCCACGCCCACCACACGTTACCAAGAGTGAGTAGCATGACAGTTCACGTGAGTGTTCACATCACATTACAATAGTCGTATGCAGGTAATTCGTATAGATGAGGGAGTTTTGTGTCGTCCCACACTGCACTGTTTCTTCCTGTCCCACGATCCCAATGAATAGCATCACATGTAACTTATATCAATATTACCTCCTACGCAGCCTCTCCAAGGCCAGAGCACACGCAAATATCGCATTATAGGGCAAGGCCTCTCTTTTTTTTTTTTTCTTGGGCAACTTTGTTAACATTTCTACCTTGGAGAAAAATGGCCGACATACTACTGAATGATCATCAAGTGGTTATAACTTTTTTTGTGAAGCGAGCAAGATAAGAGTGACAGTGTCACACTTGAGAGGCCACGAGTCAGTGGGGACGGAAGCTGAACGTTCCGGGTTATAGGTGACGAAGCAACTTCCCAGTGTCGTCTTCCGACCTACTTTTTGATTCCCTCTTAACATTTTCCCTTGCAACGATATAATGCATGCCCTTTCTCCACGAAGGCCAGTTTCAGGCAGCACTTGATAGGGTCACTTTGGTGAGGCACCACTGATGAATTGAAGCTAAGGAACCCAAGCCGTGGCATGGGATTCGGATGTTTGGCATGGAAACGAGCGCTGCCAAGGTCGGGGTGGCTTATAAAAGACAAGAGGCATCCCCTTCCTACTTGGCTTTGCTAATACAGTGAGTCTAATAGCACAGTGATAAGTAAGTCTACAATTAGACGTACAATGAATTTCGTAAACGTGTCAGTAACACAACTGATATTATCTGTCTGGTGGTTGAGGTAATTAGATGATAACATTACAAGGTATGCGTCTGAGGAAAGTTTTTCCCAAGGTTCCTCTATCAGGGTGAGAGGCGGCGTGTGGGAATCTTGAGGTGGTGCAGGAAAGGATGTGTTGCATCAATCCGGAACAGGAGAAAGTACTAAGGAAGGGAAAGGGGAGCACCTAAACATAGCGCAATGCGGCGAACAAGCCTCGTGGAGATGTGGTTCACCCCCTCCCTCACTCCCCTCAACCCGACGCGTATCGCTCCGCTCTGCTGCAGGCAATGAGCAAAAACCAAAGTACTCGTACTCGTACATGAGTCATAAGTAAAAGAGTGAATAAATCGATATAAAAAAGTCATAATACAACCAGCTGATGACTTTGATATTAATGAATGAATGTTGTTATTTTATTAATGTTGATGTCACTCCCTTTCACTGTCGCTCCCTGAATGTTGTTGTCAATGGTTGTCTTGGTAAATATTGCTCTCAGTGAGTATTGGTGTCTCACAGTGAATTTGAATGGATGCCGCTCTTAGAGAATGTCGCTCCTTGAATGCTGCCCTCAGTGAATGTGAATAAGGAGCGATGACGACGTGCCGGCAGTCGCATCTCGCACTTGTAAATTTGTTATACTAAGAGCGCTCCATCTGTGTGTCTGACTGTACGGGTTCCTCTCTATACCATTATTTCCACTCCTATGTTCCTTGCTTTGCTTTCCTCCCTTCTCATTTCGTACTTGCACCATTATTCTTATTCACGTGTTCCTTTCTTTTTCTTTTTCTTTCTTCTCCGTATTTAATTTCGTATCTATACCACTGTTCCTATTCGCCTTTCTTCCTTTCCCATCCCATTTCGTACATACGCCATTACTCCTATTCACTTGTTCCATTTTTCTTTTTTTTTCCCTTTGTATTTAATTTCGTATCTCTATCAGTATTCCTATTAACGCGTTCCTATTTTTCCTTCCTCTCCTTCGTATCTCATTTCGTATCTTCACCATCACTCTCATTCACTCGTTCTTATTTTAGTTTTTCCCCCTACTCTGTATCTCATTTCTCTTTATTTCTATTCCACTGCTCCTATCTTTTCATTTCTTTCCTTCGTATCTCATTTTGTGACCCACAGAAAACTCAAATTAGCAGCGATGTTGTATCATGTTATTATGCTTTCCTGAGTCACGCTTTCCTTAACTTAGCCATTACTTACAGAAAAATAGGACATAATTAATACTTTGTTGTTTTCATAGACATACGTATGCTTGCAATGGCTTTGTTATTTCTGGGCCCATGTTTTGAAACAATTAAGTTTATGTATGAATTACTTTCAAGAGCCATAGAGACCATTAACAGGGGTCTCATTTGTATGTTTTTTTTTTTTTTTTTATTATTATTGATGGTGCATAATTTCTGTTCAACTATCATCTGAATAATGAAAACATATGCAGGGTTCACAGTTTCTTCTACCAGAACATGTTAAGCGTAATTCATGTAAGACCCCGAAGCTTTTTAGAATACGGCCCCGTGTTAAGAGAGCGTCAGGAACATTACTTTTAATAAAACAACAGACTGAAAAATGTAGCTTTAATTTAAAGCAACGTATTTCTATAAACATTGAGTAAATTGATGTATTCACTGATTCTCTCTCTCTCTCTCTCTCTCTCTCTCTCTCTCTCTCTCTCTCTCTCTCTCTCTCTCTCTCTCTCTCTCATTTTTCGTTTTCTGGGTCAGGCTCTTTATCACATACAAAAAAAAAAAAGACGACTTTCTTATTTTCCTTAATTTGTGAAATTTTCTGCTTTCTTTCCTCCTCATCTCCTCTTACCTCCCCAACTTACCTTCCGGCAACCCAGTCTGCCACAGCACGATTGCCGCCAGGTGGTAAACAGCTGGTAGGTTGAGAGAGAGAGAGAGAGAGAGAGAGAGAGAGAGAGAGAGAGACTGCTAGTTTCACCGCTCTCTCTCTCTCTCTCTCTCTCTCTCTCTCTCTCTCTCTCTCTCTCTCTCTCTCTCTCTCTCTCTCTCTCTTGTTCCCCTCCCCTCTCTCCTTGTTCTCCAGGCATCAGTCTCCGTCACCATCTATAGTCTATACAATACTAGCACGTCACACACACACACACAAGAGCGTGGGCTATGGTTGTAATCTCTGTTTCGCATTAATGTTGATGGAAAGTGTTGATAACGACTGACATTGAGAATGAGTTTGTTCCTGATTAAACCTGAATTTGAGATCATTCAATGAGAGAGAGAGAGAGAGAGAGAGAGAGAGAGAGAGAGAGAGAGAGAGAGAGAGAGAGTGAGTGAGAGAGAGAGAGTGAGAGAATGGCGTAGGGATGAGGCCACCCCAGCACCCACCTACGTGTGTTCTCTGCCACCCGTGGTGCAGGAAGCCTTGATGGTTAACTATCCAGCCAGTCCTGCGACACGGGACGTGGAGTCCATCTTCGCACTCCCTGACATTTGGACAAAAAAGCCACTAAAAGAGACGGAGCGAGGGGTCTGCAGTCACCACCTCTATTCGTACAACAGGAAAGTTGAAAACAGCATGTAAGGATTTGACATTTTCTGGCAAGGATACCTCCGAATCTGTCCTCAATACCTCTGGCCAGTAATCGAAAGTGACAATCGTAATATGGCACAAGCGAAGTCCCTTTTGGGCCACTGGCAACATTGCGCGAGAATGGCGAATTTGGCACCTGTGTAATCCGTCCTTGAGCAGGTGAGGTGAACGTCAGAAGGAATTCTGATGTCATCCGACCCTCACGAGGGACCGGACGGCGATCCGCCCCGCTCCTCTCCCAGCATTCCCGACCCAAGACGCCCCTTGGAGGGCACGACTTCCCACTTAAAAAGACATTTGTGCAACGCTCAATAGTTGTTGTTATTGCTGTTTATCATCACTATTTATGTTGTTGTTGTTGTTGTTGTTGTTGCTGCTGCTGCTGCTGCTGCTGCTGCTGCTGCTGCTGCTACTACTACTTCTACTACTACTACTACTAATACTACTACTACTACTACTACTACTACTAATAATAATAATAATGATAATAATAATAATAATGATAATAATAATAATAACAATAATAATAATAATAATAATAATTTATAATATTACAACAACAACAACAACAACAACAATAATAATAATGATAATACTTCCTCCCCTACTACTGCTGCAATTGTTTACCATTATAGTCATGAAAACATCCACGATAATGTATATGCAATATTACACTGAACTGCACTCACTGAAACTCAACTAGAGTGAAAATTCTTCGATGTTGCCCCATTACCGTGAAATAAGTTAATTTTCCTCAGTCCGAACATTGGCGGAATTATGCAATGTATTTCCCCCACCGTGAAGAGGAACTTTCGGGTGAGGCCTGTGGTTACAACAGCTCTCAATGGACAAGAATCAGAGCAAGGTTAGCAAGGCGGTACACGAGGTCCCTCGATAATAAATAACATACAGTCGGGTGCCGCACACGCCCAACCCTACAGCCCCAGCCACCCTTTGTCCAGAAAAGAAGAAGAAAGCATAATTGGGAAATACTTGCTTGAAAATAGACACATTGAAGAAACAAAGAGAACGATACATAAATTTTTATTGATAACAAGAAAGAAGAAAGTGAATTATTGTGGTGATGAAGCAGACTTTTATTTCTATAAATCTTCAATAGTGAGTCTTCCTCAAAGAGAATGGACAAGTGGTGATGACCTGTTCATCCTGTGTTTCTCACCACCACAATGCATTCGTTTAATTTATTCAGCAGAAAGAAGAAAACAGAAAACACAGACAATGCGAAGGAACATGTTTCCTACAGTCCCGAATCCCGAGCAGCAACTCACCTCGGTAGCAATTACTTGACACAGTAAACATAACACCAATACTAGCACACAGGTAGGCTCTTCAGCTGAAGTGCATCCTTTGTTCTGGTCTTGTTCTTGTCTTCGGTAAACGGGATATTATGACAGCTTCGTTTTGACATGAAAAACTTGTGATTAACTTGTGATTGTCTGACGGCGAGAGCCTTTGTGGCAGCAGTACTTGATCTATTTAATTTGTTACTTAAATTTTGCTAAGCTGCGTCCTGAAAATATTTGGTAAAACCCTTCCATCACTTTTTAATGTTTACTTTTTTTCTATTTGTTTAATTTCTTGCGTTTTTTTTTTTTTTTTCCTACATTCTTTAGACGTGGCCTCCACCTCTGCCTGCCACACCTGCGCATGCCCACCTCGACCTGCCTTCAGGAAGTTCCGCTGCGCATCAGGCAAGGGAGATATATTTATTTGTTTCCACAATGATTCAAGGTCTCGCTTACATTTTTTCCTCGTTCCTGTTGTTGTTGCTGCAATTCCCAACGGTTCGTAGTCCGGGTGACCTTAATTACATCCCTGCTGTGTTGCTGGCCCGCAGACACGGCAACAGTGGGGACCAGCGAGTGGGTTTCGACATCAAGATAAATGCCAGGAAGAAATCAGTGCTCATTATTGGTATTTCGATGTCTCTTGGTGGAAGCCATCATAAACCTGTATCACACTTCGCACCTTATCAAGCACTAATTGCCTGTGTTTCAGTATATTTTGGTGGAAGTGATAATAAACCTGTATCATACCCTGCACCTTATCAGTCGCTTAAAATATATATCCAGAATCATCCATCTCCATCTTTTACTCAGTTAATGTTCCTCACTGTAATACTTGTTTCTTTGTGGCAGTGATCATGAGTTCAATACCTTTACTCCACTTTTTTTTATTCCAGTTGGCAGTAGTTTCTCCGTGTCATAGTGAATTTCATGGTTTCTTATCTGGTCGAGTTGCCTCAAGCGATATTCTGAACAGGAAATATTTAAATCTTTATTATTATTGTAGCTTCTTTAACACACATGAATTTCTTGTATAAGCGCATTGTCGACTCTTTGAACGAAGGTTTTATTTGAAAGAACAGATACACCAGCATATCAAATTTGAATGGTATAGAATTTGCGTTCGTTATCATATACCTTAGTAAACCTTTGTGCAAACCAGTCATTAAAGTCTACTCATTAATCTTCTTTCTTGTTGCAAGTTGATAATATTCGATAACAAGTTATAGACATTATCCATCGACATCTGTCTAAACTTTACTGGAAGTTAAAAGAGAGGAATACAGACCTAAAGGAATTCCGAGGTTGTGCCCGTGTGTCACTACTTTTTGAAGGAAGGGAAGTATGGTGACACGTACGCTGTGTATGGACGATTGTTCTCTCCCTTCTCTGCAAGGTAACAAACGAGCATGAAGCCCGCATGAGGCAGTATAATGGTACAGGTCCATCCTGAGGTTGTCCCACTGACACACTCCCTCAGGGCTGGCGGGCGTCTCGCGCGGCTCACCTGCTCGTAGTTATGTCTGGGAGTACACTACGTCACCACGGTTTGTATCAGAGCGGAAAGAGTAAAGGAAAATAAATGAATAAGTAAACAATTAATATATATATATATATATATATATATATATATATATATATATATATATATATATATATATATATATATATATATATATATATATATATATATATATATATATATGCAAGATTTATCGTCTCTAAGCAACACACACACACACACACACACACACACACACGAAAACGGATACAAAACCACTGCGCACAATTGTAGGGAATCGCCACCTAATGATCCATCACGGCTAACTGTGCTTGGATGATCTTAAAGAACGCGGTTGTCAATGATGCGTGAGGTTCCAGGGGGGCCTTCCAAGGTCACCGGGACGCGAGCGAGGGGCAGCACAAGAAGGCCACAGGCTCGGCCCCGAAGCCACTCCCTCTGTTGTAGTATTCCCGTGTCTCTCATTATTGTATAGACTCAATAAATTTAACTGAAAAGGAAATGATCGTGGTATTCAATAATTCACACACTGAAATTCTGCTTTCCCTGGTAGGTATCTGAGTTGGTGCAGTCACGTGTGCATCACTGTATCGTCCGTTACTCCTTCACACTTAGCTCCGGCAGTATAACTCCTGCTCACTCACATTACCGTTATCGTGTACGAGACGCCCTCAACCTCGCCAGATATAGCAGGTGTCTGATTGGAGATGTGCGTCACTTGGCTTCACGCCCGAGGCACTGGAGGAGCTGCAATGTTTCTCTGAACCAGCAATGTGGACACAGACTGGTGTGATTTAATTAATAGGCTGAAGGTTCAGTACACTGCTGAGCGTGCCAGGTAACTGGACAGCTAGGTGAATGGGCGGTGCGTGCTGCTGAGTCACGTGCATGATTCTCACACCACATGCTTCTTGGGGAAGTTATAATGTAATTTTAGGGGATATGTTGGTGGACCACAGCGGTTTGACATCGAAACGTGAGGTCATATGAACTGGCAATGCTCGCGCCTTCGCTAGTGTTGCTCTTCCTACTCAAGCTCCAGTTCTTCCAGCAATAGATCGATTCTGTTTGGTTCTGTATCAGACCCGTCACTGTTTATCACTTGCATCAAGTTACATCGCTGACAAGTAGCAACAGCGGCAGATATCCAGATGATAAGCAAACTAAACAAATCCAGCCATGATATTCAGGAATGAAAGGGAAAACTTGATATAACACCTTTTTAACTTGTCGGAGAAGAATGACATTTTAATCACCAAGTTGTACACTATATTTAATGAAGGAAGGAGCAATTCCTCCAGTAATTACGCCTTGAATAATGACAATTTAGACAGGTTACATTGTGAAAGAATATATTAATTATAATAATTAGATTTACACGTATTGTACTGTTAGGAGTGTGAGTAACACTGAATGCTGAGGTCATAGGATCAATTAAGGATTACATGTTTATCACCAGTCAGGCTTCAGGTTAGTTTTCCCGAGAGATGTTGATATCCTCACCTGGGAAAAGACACGATGGTAAAAAAAAAGACCTCTCTCTCTCTCTCTCTCTCTCTCTCTCTCTTCCGTAGTCTCCCAGCCCGCCCTCATACACCTGTGTGGTCCATTAATTTCGTACATCACACACAGGCAAAGAAAACTCACTGAGGTAAACCACACAGAACTATAGTGCCTGAGTGATCATTGTCTTAGAGTTTAAACAGTAATTCCGGTGATGATTTATTATTCAACACACGGTATCGTTTCTCAGGATAACTCCAGCAGTATCAACAGAAACACGGCCACTTCCCTTCTCCGGGACCAACTGGACATCGTGAAGTGTGACACCGTCGGCCTTCGCTACCTCTAGCCGGAAGGGACACCAGCAAGTTGTGGTATGTTGTATAAAGTGAGTGAATTGTAGTGGTGAGAAAAGAGAATGAAGCAGATCTTTCTTTATCGCTAACGTTTCGATTTAGTGCTTTCTGAGGAAGCCCTGTATTCTGAAACGCTTTGCCCTCTCACAACGACTATTTTCATAAACCACAAAGATGATAAGCCGGATTCTCAAAAGTGTTTCTTCTGTTGATAATGTATAAATCTCGTTAAGAACCCTAAACACATCTTTAAAAACCCGTGTAATTTCAGCTAAACTACTAAAGCCTTTCGTAATGAAGGTGAGGAGCGGAAATGTTTCATAATATGGTCCGATACAGTCGAAACGTTAAAGAAATAAAGATCTGCTTCATCCTGTGTTTTCTCACCACAATCCACTCGCTGAGATGTGTTTAGCTTTCTTTTAAGTCTGATCATGAACAGTTAGCTTTCTATTTAGTATGATTATGAGGAGCTGGCTTTCTTTTTTAAGTAAGATTATTAGCAATGTTCCTCAACATCTCATCTTTTAAATTTAACAAGCTGTAGTGGAAGTTATTGAGATTTTCAAGGATGTTTTTCTCATTCTAGTAGTTGTATAACAAGGATGCTGAATGACCAATACCTAAAAAACTCATATGAATACGATTAATCCTAGGTGTAACCTTTTTTTCGAAAGTTGGTAATCATGTTGAGAACAAAACGTCCAAGAATAAGGATCCGTAATGCCACTTTCCGGCACGAAGCCTTCAAATATTTGGTCTTAACTTTATACATAATGTTACCTTTTGAAAATGGCTCCCCTTACAGGGCACCTCCACTTCTCCCCCCGCCCTAAAAAAAAAAAAAAAAAAAAAAAAATGGTGCAACACCTTACTCATATTCCTGACTGTCTTGGAGATACACCCAACATTTTTTACCTTTTTCCTAGTCTCTGATCCTTCTGCTTATGCTATTACCCTATCTTCTCCATTGGGCTCCTCTGATCACAATATCATATCTGTATATTGTCCTATTGCTCCAATTCCTCCTCAGAATCCCCCAAAGCAGAGGTGCTTCTGGTGTTTTGCCACTGCTAATTGGGGAACCTGAGGAGGTACTATGCTGATTTTCCTTGGAATGATTACTGCTTCCATGTCAGAGACCCATCTCTGTGTGCTGAGCACGTAACAGGTGATAGTGTCTGGCATGACGTAAACTTTCCAGACCTTGGTTTAACACAGCCTTTTCTCATGCTATACATGATAGAGAGGTGGCCTACAAAGAGTACTTGAACCTTTTATCACCTGAATCTCATGTGCTTTATATCTATGCCCAGAATCATGCCAGGTCTGTTCTCCAACTAGCCAAAAACTCCTTCTTTAATAGAAAATGTCAAAATCTTTCAAGATCTAACACTCCTTGTGACTTCTGGCACCTAACCAAAAGCATTTCCAATAATCTTGCTTCTTCATCTTTCCCTCCTTTATTTCAACCTGATGGCACCACTGCCATCTCATTTCTAAACCTGAACTCTTTGCTCAAACCTTTGCTAAAAATTCTAACTAGGATGATTCAGGCCTTGTTCCTTCCTCTCCTCCACCCTTTGAGTACTTCATGCTACCCATTAAAATCCTTTGCAGTGATGTTTTCCATGCCTTTGCTGGGGCATCATCCACCCATATATGGAGTACGCTCCACATGTATGGGGGATTCCACTCATACTGCTATTTTAGACAGGGTGGAATCAAGAGCTTTTCATCTATCAACTCCTCTCCTCTTACTGACTGTCTTCAGCCTCTTTCTCATCACCATAATATTGCATTTCTTGCTATTTTCTACTGCTATTTTTATGCTAACTGCTCTTCTGATCTTGCCAATTGCATGCCTCCCCTCCTTTTGCAGCTACACTGCACAAGTCTCTTCTTTCTCTCGTCCCTATTCTGTCCATCTCTCTGATGCAAGAGTTAACCAGTATTCTCAATCATTCATCCCTTTTTCTGGTGAGCTCTGGTCTGGAACTCCTTGACTGCTTCTGTATTTCCTTCTTCCTATAATTTGAACTCTTTCAAGAGGAAGGCATCAAGACACTTATCCTTAAATTTTTTATGATTCTTTGGACATCTCTTTTGGGAGTGGCACCTCAGTGGGATTCTTTTTTTCCTCTTTTTGTTTCCCTTGGCCAGTTACCCTCTTACGTAAAAAAAAACCTCCCTTTTTGTGAATATTTTTGTGAATGGCAAGCTCTGAAATGAAGCACTTGTGCATAAATAGGTAAACAAATGAAAAGATAAATAGTAAAATAGCTGAGTAATAATAATAATGGCAGCAAACATTAATAAATGATAATGTAAAGAAATAATGTAATTATCATTCATCATGATATACTGTATATATTCAATATTGTACTCAATCATTATATATTGACAATGATTTCTAGTTCTGGGAAATGCAGTACATACTTTTCATTACCTATGTTTGTACGTACTTGTATAGATATATTTTTCAAACAGTTTTATGTCACTCTGTTAAAGAAGGAATGATTATGTAAGCTGATGACTATGGTGCATTTTTCTTCACAGAACTGAATTTGGAGGACTTTGACGAGAACAAACCTTATAGTGCAAGTTGTGCATCTCGCAGAGACCAAGGACTGTGGATATTGGGTCGATACTATATAGGAAAGCTGTTTTTATTTGCACATTCCTTTATAGATGTATACTGTATAGGTTGTGTTCTTTACATGTATTACAAGTTACCATAATATAGTTAATGTAGTCCTAAACATACAATAGAGTAAAGAATTAAAGCTCATATATTTATATTTTTACTAACTGTGCCATTAATATCAAATCCTTTCAAAATAGGATTTCTCACAGGAAAGGATAAGTACAGTATTACTATTGTTCTATCTTTCCACATTCCAGACACATACTTGTATTAAAGCCTTCCATCAAATTCTTAATATCTGATATGACTTAATACAGATTCAAATGAAATACTGTATACTTCTTAATATAAACATAAACAGTTTGTGGCATGGTTAAAATATAATATGTTTACTCCTGCATGGCAAAGCATGTAGACTATAAAATTCGTTAAAGTATAATATAGAAAGGTATCTTCCTTCTTGCCCTTATCTCCTTATTCTTAAAGATTTGGGACATGTATATTTATTGTGCAGCAGATGATGCTAACAGAGTGGCATGCAGTATCTGTCACTGATCATTTGAAAGCCAAAAAGAAATTCTTCACAATTCAGGAAAAAGGGTATCAATTGAGCTTTCCTGATATTTCTAAAAACGTTCAAGGAATGTCAAGATTGTGAGACCTTCTGTGGATCTTTCATCACCTCTTCCCTAAAATGAAGTAATTCTGTCACCTCAGTTTAGTTTATAGTTAAGTTAAATGAAACATGAATGGAAGAAATATTTTGATAATTGCCACTAAAGGAGTAGTTCAGTATTATTAGTGACCTAATAAATCAAATATATTGATAATGTGTTTTATTTTCTCCACACAATATAGAAATAATAGTCATGGGTGAATCTGATTGGTCACAACCTCTTATGACCTGGGTAGATCTGCTTTCACTCCCCATTTAAGTTTAATACTAATTTACCTTACTTCCCCTACCCTAAGACTTTCAAAACTAAACCTTTCTCTGTGAAAGATAAGAGCAGACTTTATCTAATGCTATTAGATTTTTGGAAACGTATCTCCTATACACCTACTGATTTTTCTCTTGGCAAGTTATCCCATTCTAAAATTATCTGCTTTCATAGATGGTTAAAGTTCCTCCCTTAATTTTGTTCAAGATTAGACATACTAACACACTCCATAGACTTTTCATTAGCCAATAGGCCTCCTGTTATATTATACAAACTACTACTACTACTGTTTTACTATTACACTGCACTAACCGACACCAAATATATCAAATCCCCTTAAAAATAAAGTAAAAAAAAAAAGAATAAATAAATAAAATAATAAAAATGAATAATAATAATAATAATAATAATAATAATAATAATAATAATAATAATAATAATAATAATAATAATAGTAATAGTAATAGTTATAAAGTTTGAACCTAAGCCTTATGTCTGACACTACACCAGTCTTTCTAATTGCTATTCTTGGTTGGCGTGTCATAGTTATTATATTTTCATCCTACTGGATCCTTCTGTATACTGAATATGGAAGAAAGAGGAAAAATTAAAAAAGATGACACCTGACCTGGCAAAGAATGGTGACTGTCACTGTGATCAGGAGGGGACCAGACACCATCTGAAAATGGTAAACTAATTCAAGTATAATCATAAGAATTTATACCTATACAAATCTTACTGGTGTATATACCTGAAAGAATACATACACACATGTTCATCATACATTCTTTTTGCGGGTGAATATATGGTTTGCTTTAAAAATAATAACAATATGCTTCAGAAACATGCTTAAGCTGTAAAAAGTATTATAATGAAATTAAATATTTCATGAACAACTGTTCCAATGTTGAAAAAATGTCTAATTAAGAAACTGAAATGAAGCACATATACATATACAATTATTCTCAATCTCATAACTTTCTGTTACAGTCAAGTGATAAGTAATATTACAGAACTGTTTCTTGGATGTATGATTACCATTTTTCCACTATTGTCCTTCCTCTCTCTCTCTCTCTCTCTCTCTCTCTCTCTCTCTCTCTCTCTCTCTCTCTCTCTCTCTCTCTCTCTCTCTCTCTCTCTCTCTCTCTCTCTCTCTCTCTCTCTCTCTCTCTCTCTCTCTCTCTCTCAACCCTTCTGCCTCTATGACATCATTTCAGAATACCTGTTACACTAATGAAAGTATTAAATTCAATTTACTTATTTCCTCCACTTCCTTTGAATGCATTTGATCACTTTCACTTTTGCTCTGCCTTCCTTTTACCTTTTCCATAGTGCTATATGGATTTTGATGTCTAGCATATTCAACTTTTGGCTTTTGCCATTCACTCACTACTATGTATATCTGTGTATAGATGACACCAGTGACAAACTGAACATGAGTCAGCCCTGGGACCACCCCAGTGCTGAAGAGGATGATGCAGAGACCGTGATGGATGTAGTGACATCACTAATAATGCACATCTGCTTCCACATTGAGTGAGAAGACTGGATTGAGGTAGGGAAGATAGGGAAGGGAGACAGAGGTACTGTCATTTAACTTCATGTTTTTATTTGTAAGAGGGAGAGAAAGAAGGAAAAAAAACCCATCTACTGTGAGTAGAAAAAGACTGGGTTGTAGTAAGGAGGGAGGAGGAAAGGAAGAGGAGATTAAGATGCTTATATTTAACTTTTCTCTTCTTTTTATCATGTCAAAGATACTGGCCAAGGGGGGTAAAAAGGAGAAAAAGGCATGTTTGATGTACTATTCCCCAAAAAATTTAGAAGAGTAAAAGACTGGCCAATTTAGTTTCAGAAGTGTTTTGCTACTCCTCTCTTGAAACAGTTCAGGTCATAGGAAGGAGGAAAAACAGGGACATGTTAGTGTTATAGAGGATGAGAGAATATATGTGCTGAAGCATGTTAGGATGCTATGGAGGGTGAGACAACTGGATGTTGAATTGCCTGTATAGCAAATTTTTGTACAAGACAACACATAACTTGTGGTAAAAAAGGGGTCAAGTTCTGCAGCTCTTGTCAAAGGTAAGTTTTCAAGCTAAAATATAAAATACCAAACACAACAAATGTGTCTATATTACAGAATTGTCGATAAAGCAAACTGAAAAGAAAACAGCATACAAAGAACATGATTTCATATTGATTAAATGTGCATAACACTCAACAATGTATAGTTAATGCATCAGGGAGGATAACTTGTGCTTCTTAACAATTACTACCTTCTTCATGAGTGTTACTGGTACTTTAGCTCACCTAGCCTTACTACTTAGACTCACACTAGAACTCATTGGCCAGTTGGGAGGCATAGTTAGCACATGAAGGGGAAAATAAGACACAATCTATACACCACATGGTCAGTCACACACATAACAGACCAAAGACAGTGAATGAAAGAACACACCAGCAGTAACATTGTAACACATCCAAGCACCAATCAGTCACATAAACCACTGTACACTGTACTTATACTGTATTGTAAGCATGGTTGCAAGCAAAATGATGATAGAGTATGAGTATAATAATGAGCAGTAAGGCTATAAGGCTGGGAGTCTGAGAGACATCAAGTTCAGTTTAAAAGGACTGGTGGGAGAATGCATGGTAGGTATGGGAAAAGGGAGGGAAGCACGGTTCTTTTCCAATGCTCATAAACTCATTTCTGTTCATCTGAATCCTCACAAATCACCATACAGCCAGGATGTGTTAGTGGGAGGGTGCAGGAAGGCTTACATTTTAAACTTTGTAATTTTACTCACATAGGACTGAAACTTGTATCATTGAATTTTTGTGCTCATATAAAGAAAATATTCTTAATTTACACATCTTGTATCATCTGTTTCTTGCATAACATTGCTCATACTACAGTGTATAGACCTTCAGGAGTTGGTGAATATCAGAAGTTGAGTTTGCCTTCAATTGTAAGTTCTATGATCTTTGAATCTATCAGTTGTCAGGTTTTCTGAGGAGACTGCCAGTATATTGGAGGATGTATGCCTAAGGGAAAACACCAGAGATGATAGAAAAGAATATAGCACATCAAAAAGCTTTTGGGTGTGACTGTGGCTCAACTGGCAAACTTAAGAATAAGCTGCATTATCATTCACCATATATCAACACTTGTGCCTTAAATAGCTATAGTATTATCTGAATTTACTTCTAACATGGTGTTATGTATTCCTCACTGTCTTTCTTGGCTTTGGATTGACAGGGCTAAGAGTGTGAATGATGCGTGTGTGAATGTGTGGTGCCTTATATGGGCTACCTTGTGTGGGATTGCTGGCCTGGTATATAGATTGATGTATTCCTCAGGTTGTATCAAAATCACAGAAGTCATTAAATTCCCCCCTTCTCCTTCCCTTGGTCATTTGTGGTATTATTAATCTCCCCCATTCCCACTGGCGTGTTTAAAAATGCGGCAGAGGGGGCGGGATGGGGCAGAAAGAGTGGTGACTCGGCGGGGTGAGAGACAAGACACCTTCACATTCCCTTCGTATATATATTTTTTTAAACAATACACTTATTAGAGAAAAATTTCTCTAATTTTCCTTGCAGGTATCCCCAACAGTGTCGCCAGCAGCACCACCATCACCACCAGAGTTACAGAGTTACAGGGTAAGAATAGCAGATTAGAAATAGGTAAACATGTTTCATACAGGGAATACTACATGTAGGCTTCATGGCGTCTTGCAGCTTCCCTTATTTTTTTATATTCTTAAAGTTGTTGCAAAAAATAAAAGGTAGCGAAGGAATTGCTCTGTCTACCCTAAAGAGGATAGTTTTCTTTTATTGTCGTTGATGAGTAACTATTATATTTTCAGGTATCTCATGGCAGCTAAAGGCCTGCCCACACCAGGAAACATTGTTTGGAAACAACGTTTGCAGACAGTTTGCAAACTGTTTCCAGACAATGTTTCCTGTCCAGACCTCAGTTGTCGTGCCTGCGATGAGTGTAGAGGCTGCTGCAGCAGCCTCTGTATCTTATTTGACACTTTTGGTAAATTCATGGAAGGGCAAGAAAATGAAAAAAACGGATGGGTGAGGAATTTTTTTTTTCAGAAAAAAAAAGAAAGCCTTTTATGGTGACTTGCTTCTGGCGGACTGAGAGTAGATGGAGCAGGTTTCACCAATTTTCTTTGGATATCCATGACTGAAATACTTTTACGGATGTGGTTCCCACATGCGTAAAATTATTTTCATAAGTCCGTAATTAAGTCCGTAATTTCCTAATTCCTGACAAAATCAAAATTTCAGATTTCCAATAATTACTGACAATCTGCCACCACTACTGATTCATCGTCACCGCACACACACACATACACACACACTGTTCCCCATTCTGGAAGGGAAACAAATACGAGTGGAAAATCTTTTACGATCAGTTTGCAAACTATTTGCGAACATTGTTTCTAAACAAAGTTTCCTGTTGAGGACTGCTCTCCACCTTGTGAATGCTTTCGGGTGAAACCTGCCGGCTGCTCCGGGTGGCTGCAACCAACCGGGTGAAAAAAAAAAAAAAAAAAAAACAGGCCAGTGTAAACCCGCCTTTACTCCACACACTCACACAGACATACACACAATAATTCTACATGCCCCATTCACACTGCCGCTCCTACTGAATCTACAGTCCAAACATATACAGTCAACACACATTAACAGCGGCTTTCCGGCCACCTATGTAACAGTAACACACACACACACACACACACACACACATCCCTAGTTAATACAGGTAAAATTCTGTTAACTAATAAACTCATGTACACTTAGAATAATACCACCACGTCTCATTCACAAAATAGACATGACATTTTAATACACAAATGCCATCGGCATCCCCTATGAGCCTCGCTGCCGCTTCTACAAACTCTACGGTCTAAAAACATACATTCTTTGTACATCAATACGTCCTTCCGGCCATCTATGCAGCAATAATATGTGTTACTCTCTCTCTCTCTCTCTCTCTCTCTCTCTCTCTCTCTCTCTCTCTCTCTCTCTCTCTCTCTCTCTCTCTCTCTCTCTCTCTCTCTTTCTCTCTCTCTCTCTCTTTTGTGAAAACTGGAATCTGCAACTTCAATCTCTTCCTGTTCTTATGGAGCCCTTTTTGATAAAACTCTTACACTCCTCCCAAATACATTGCTTATTTATATTCTACCTAGAGAAGGAAGCAAGAAGTTCAGATTCTCTAACTTTGACTACACAAACATACACTAATTAACTATTCGATTGAATTCTTGATAAAACTCAAAAGTTACTACGGTCCTTATCTGAGTCGGTGTTGGTTCACATGTGGCATACCGTATTAATATTCTTTGTTTGGCTACCAAATGCTAACTCCTGAAACAACTAGAGATGTAATGTGGAGAGAAAAAAAGTTTGATAAGTAATAGAAATATATAATTCGAAATACAAATAGAATAGATATAGCGCTAGTGAGCCGAACAAAACTGATGAGGTTGAAAGCAACATAAACCGGAATAATAAGAAATATGATGAAAAATAAAAATACATTTAATAGGTAATAAGAATATACACATAAAAATATAGATAAAATAGATATAGCCGCTATAAACCGAAAAAATAGCAAGGCCGAAAGTGACATAAGCTGGAAATCGTCGTCTGTTTGTTATTGTTGTGAAAATCGATGGTGTGATGGTGTATTTTTATGCGATTTTCCATATCTGTGGGCTTCCAACGTCTCTGCACAGGAACGGATCCCAGATTTTAGGTAAGTGCATCACGCTGGAGAGTGAAAAGGAAGCCAATATGTGTATTCAGAAGAGATTCGGGATGGTAAATGTGCGAGGGACTATTTTAAGATTCGACCATTTACCTTCTTCTCTCACCTGCCAGGCTTAGACATATCTGGCAGCCCACACACCTGCCTGGGGAGGAACATGTGCCCCAGTATTGATGTCTAGTGCACCGATTAGCTTGAGTGTAATTCTGTTAGCAGGATTAAACACTGGGTAAATCTTGGCCTTAGAGACGCACACAGCAGTCTCTTCTCATTCCGTCAATCACAGACTCGGGCCTGGTGGCAGTCCTGGGTTCTCGGGTAGGGGGAAAGTAAGAAAAAGCAGTAAATTTTGGCTTCATGACCTAACATTTTGTGTAATTTCATGAACTTCACATAATAATAGTTTTGGTGGTTATCATTGTTCTATCGTGAATTATTAGTGACTGTGTAGAGGGTAAGCCACAAACCAGCAGATATCATTGCCCCTCTTTAAAGGTACTGTAATATTAACTTAACATTGCAAGTGGTAGATGTGTTAGTCAGAAATGCACAGGCTTCTCTGGCCCTTCCTAACACCTTTGTTCTTATCCTGATTTCTTATCTTGACAATGGTCTTCTCTCCCTCATCAGTTACTGTTGCATCTTGTGTAGTGACAGGACAGTCAAAGCCAATGAAAATCGACTCATGCTTTGGTGATCTTGGCCTGATTGTTAAGATGTTGGACTTGCATTTTTTTGAGTCCTTATATAGGTTCAATCCTTAGTGAAAGCCTTTCATGGTCAGCCTTTCATGCTTTCCAATGAAGGTCTCTGTTTCCATGATGCTCCAAGGCAGGGTGTTGCATTAAATTCAAGGTGATGTTTACAAGCCTGGATAGCTTGTGCTGATAAAAATTCTTTTTATAATAATGTTATCCCATATATCCAGTTCTTGAGAACTTGTACTTCATCATGAAGTACAAGTTCTCAAGAACTGTACTTCAAATTGTTCTCAAGAACAATTTAAATGAAATAACATATTTGATGCATATTTTAGATGTCAATTTTAGATGTCATTTTAGATGTCGATAATGTTATCCCATATATCCAGTTCTTGAGAACTTGTACTTCATCCAAAACATCAGCTACTTCACATTGAAATGGCATTAAAGACCTGCAAATAACAGAGCAGTGCATGCAGTTCATCAATAATTTTGGTTTTCTTACCATTCCTAGGTAAAATTTTCAGTATTAGATCACACTCTCATTTAGAGAATAATCAGAGAATTTTTTTTTTTTTTTTCCAAGGGCTTGCAACCACCTTGAAAATTACTGGCACCTTCCTAGGTTAAGAACTACTGTACTATTACCTCCTATCTTCCCAGGCCTCATCTCACCTCTCCCTCTGTGCTTCCCCACACAAAGGACAGAGTTAAGATGTTTGAATTTATTGAAATGGATGAGTGATATGAATATGTGAACTGTTTTTCCATGAACTTCAGGAACCCTGACTACTGATAGTAGATAGTAGACCATGTGTAGCAGTTAATATCTTGTAAGAATTATATAGGAGGCTGACAGTAGTTCATGAGCTAAATTCTGGTGAAGGTTGTAGCTTACACAAGTTCCCACCACTGGAGAAAGAGTGATTAGTTTGATAGTTCCATAGTTTGATTGGAGATGTGCCACATAACAGACACTTTGTGATAAATTTACAAGTGGAATTTTCTTGAAGTTCAGGCAATTGTGAACTTGTATACATAATATAACAATACTAAAAGTGATTTTACCCTGTACTTGTGTGAAGTTAATGATAGTTTAAATAGTGATTTTCTCAATAAGTTCATCTAGGACTTTACAAAGTAAATAAAATTCTCTTAATTAAGTGTAACTGCCTCTTATTTTAAGCCTAGTAAATTTTCCAATGTACTGTTGTATACATTTGTACTCAAGCTTCAATTTTCTTCCATAGGCCTGACAAGATTGTTGCAACTGACTTATGTCTAACCTGTCTTCTCAGCTAATTATTCATGGTTTCAGTTAAGAAGGTCCAACCTCCATAGCTCATACAGCATCAACAGTGTGTGACTTAGGTACCAACCTAAAGATTCTTGGTTCTGTGCCAGTAGTGTATAACATAAATGTATGCCATACTCATGGAATGTTAGTGCCACCCCCATCCTGGGTGGCACTCAACACACAGAGTAGGGTGACTTGTTTCTTTCTCCACTGTAACCTTCCCAGTCATCACTTAGATTTTAAGATGGGAGGAATTGAGGAGCAGGCAGTCACCTGATAAAACCCTCAACCATAACCTGGGATTTCCTGCATTGTAGTCAGATGTGCTGCTGCCTGAACCGCAGCATTTCCTAGTGTTTGACACACTAAACCACCACTTTGCCATAGTTATGGTACTTTTGTGTTAGAAATCATGTGCAGTGTTGGGAGTTTCCCACTCATAAATTAATACATTATTAACTCCCTAAGGCTGTGATCTTACACTCCTCCTTACTTCCCTCTTCCCCTATCCTTTCCATAAGTGGGATTGGTGCAGAGAATTAATTCCATTTCCTCATGTCCCCATCACTTCTCTCACCCACAGGACAGAAGCAATATCAGGCTGAGATCAAAACATCAAAATAAAGGACATTATTTTGTGCAACTTTTACATGATATTGGGAAACTTAACATCTTCTTAATTTGGAAACACAGTTAATGAAGCAATGACTGTTGTATATTACTTTCATGCAAGCAAAATTAATTATGTATTATAATCAATCACTCTTTGGTGTGTGATTGGCTAACACTGAAGATACAAAACATCTCCATATTGGGTGATGCTGTTTGTGCCAGATGTATCTCTTATATATAATTATAATACATAGGCAAAGTATGAGCAATGTTCGTGATTTGTGCCACGTATGGCATTAAGCTTCAAGTTCAAGAATTATAATTTGCATCAGTACTGTAGTAAATCAGATAAGTCCTCTTGCATATACATACCTGACAGGCTTGACAAATATGCTCATTATGTTTGAGGCATTATCTAAAAAAAAGAAATAAATAAATACATAAATAAAAAAATGTAATAATAAGTAAAAGTAAATGAATGAAAAATAAATTGAATAAAATAAGATAAACTGAAGCAAAATAAATAATGAAATAGATACATACAATAAAAAAAAACACTAAGAAAAGATAACAGCATAAATTTCTCATTGAAATAAAATATAGACACTACATTTTGGCTCATTGCTGATGGACCCCTCAGAGCTACTGCTGTGAAACTGAGTATAGTGATGCGTGACTAAATGAAGCAGGAAGGCAGTGATTGAT